>NC_044983.1:95740118-95847968 GCF_008728515.1 Papio anubis | reverse complement strand
CTTTCTTTCTTTCTTTCTTTCTTTCTTTCTTTCTTTCTTTCTTTCTTTCTTTCTTTCTTTCTTTCTTTCTTTCTCTCTCTCTCTCTCTCTCTCTCTTTCTTTCATCAACTATCATTAGTGTCAATGTATTTTACGTGTAGCCCAAGACAATTCTTCTTCCAATGTTGCTCAGGGAAGCCAAAAGATTGAACACCCCTGCCCTAGGCGTTCACATTCACTCACCACTCACTGACTCTCTCAGAGCAATTTCCAGTCCTGCAAGCTTCATTCATGGTAAGTGCCCTATGCAGGTGTATCATTTTTTTATCTTTCATACCATATTTTTACCCTAACTTTTTCATATTTAGATACACAAATACTTACCATTGTATTGCATCTGCCTACAGTATTCAGCACAGTAACACACTGTACAGGTTTGCAGCCTAAGAGCAATAGGCTATACTGTATAGCCTGGGTGTGTAGTAGGCTATGCCATGTAGGTTGATGTAAGTACACTCTGTGATGGTTGCACAATAACAAAATCGTCTAATGACAAATTTCTCAGAATGTATCCATGTCAGTAAGTGACACATCTATATAATGGTCAGTCCATAAATGTTTGTTTATTAAAGAGATGTTATAAATTTGTCTTTTTGTTTGTTTTTCTATCATGTCCAACTCCTTCAATCTGTCGCTTAGTAGAATGCGTCTTTATGCATATATAGGATTTCTTTCCTTGATAGCAACATTTTTAACCACAAAGTATCTTTCTTTTTTTTTTTTTTTTTTGAGACGGAGTCTTACTCTGTTGCCCAGGCTGGAGTGCAGTGGCCAGATCTCAGCTCACTGCAAGCTCCGCCTCCCGGGTTCATGCCATTCTCCTGCCTCAGCCTCCCGAGTAGCTGGGACTACAGGCGCCCACCACCTCGCCCGGCTAGTTTTTTCTATTTTTTAGTAGAGACAGGGTTTCACTGTGCTAGCCAGGATGGTCTCGATCTCCTGACCTCGTGATCCGCCCGTCTCGGCCTCCCAAAGTGCTGGGATTACAGGCTTGAGCCACCGCGCCCGGCCCAAAGTATCTTTTCAAACTGCATGTGGTACCATGCATCTTTGTTGATAAAATGCGCATTGTATACATTCAGTTACTTTGCTGAATGTTAAACCGGCTAGTCATAATAAGATTCAGTTATAGACTATGCTCTTAATACCATATTAAATAAAATATTAAAGGAATTGGAGAGAAAAAGGTCCAGTTAAACTAAGATTAGATATTCTCAATAACTCAACCAACAAATACTCTTTTCAACTTTCAAAGAAGAAAGGGAGATGCTGAACAATTAATCTTGTGTCTTTCTATGTGACTCAGATTTTAGAAGTGATGTGATGGAGTGAGAGTAGGACTGTCATCTGGAAATCCCCCAAAATGGGTACTTGTGGTCCAGTCCATTCTGAAACTCTGTGGTGTGGCATAGACCGGTTGCTAGGCAACCCTGAAGATGGGACCATGACTCTCTGCTTCAATAAAGCTGTGCTCCAGCCCAAGTAAACAACCCTGCTCTACACAGGCAAAGGGCTGTCAGCACAATATTTTCACTCCTCGCCGAAAACCTATCATTTCCAGCCGTGGAGGGTACACAGTGCCCTTTTGCTAAGAGGAATCGTCTCCTGAAAATAAGAGGAGACATATTTCAAAGCTAGGACACCACAGACCAGACCACATGACACTCAGGACCAAATGTTCAGAAAACAGGATCACCATTTTGTGCTTAAGCAGTTGTTTTTCTCTTGGGCTGAGTGTGGAATACTGAAAGCAGGTGTCCACGTTTGCATATGTACTTCCCACATTGCAATTCTGTTTGCTGGTGGCATTGGCTTGTCAGGTTATTTCTGTTAACCAAGGAAACTCTTTACATTGACTTGACCTAACTAGGATGTTCTGCTCAAATAACCTTGTTTTAACTTAGAGCCATCCCCAGGACTTAAAATCCCAAACCTGTGGCATAGCCTTCTAGTGGAAGACAGAAGTGAAGAGGGTATCATCAGAGCCATTTCACGCCTTCCTCTGCCAATATTCTAAGAGATAGATTTTATTTTATTTATTATTAGTATTTTTTTGAGAAAGAGTCTCTCTCTGCCACCCAGGTAGGAGTGCAGTGGCGCCATCTCAGCTCACTGCAACCTCCGCCTTCTGGGTTCAAGCGATTTTCCTGCCTCAGCTTCCTGAGTAACTGGGACTACAGGCACCCACCACTATACCCACCTAATTTTTGTATTTTTAGTAGAGATGGGGTTTCGCCATGTTGGTCAGGCTGGTCTAGAATTCCTGACCTCAGGTGATCCACCCAAGTTGGCCTCCAAACGTGCTGGGATTACAGGTGTGAGCCACTGCTGCCTGGCGGAAACAGATTTTAGATGGAGCACTCCTTGAGACAGTGAGCTGTTAAATTGTTGGAGTTAAGCTGTTTTTGAGTCATTCTCTAAGAAACCAGGAGAATTGACTGAGAAGATGAAAATCTTTCTTCGTCTTCCATCACACACACATATTCTCTATCTTTGACTCTGAACTTTTTAAAAAAGGCTTCATGCAGCCAACTCTGTATTTTTGTTTTAAATAAAAGAAGATGAATTTTTGTTGCTCAGGTTGTGTGAAGGTCCTCTGGGTGTTCTGAAGTAGGTCAGTAAACACCTGTCACAGTATTATGTGGTGTTATTAAAATACGTCTACAAATTCTTTGGCATGCCTTCCTTCAAGATGCAGAACCTAATTCCTTCCTTCCTGAGCGTGGCTGGATTTACTGACTGATTGCAAATGAAGAGACTGTGGCAGAAATGTGAGGTTAAGTCATAAAAACGGTAACTCCTGCCTGGTTCACTCTTGTATTGCTTGTCTTGGAGGAAGCCAACCGCTGGGCAGTAGGGACACTGAGCAGCCCTCGGGAGAGGCCCAGGTGTTGAAGGGCTGCACCTCACACCAGGAGTTAGCATTTACTTGCCAGTCATGTGAGTGAACCCTCTTAGAAGTGAATCCTCCACTCCGATCAAGAATTCAGATGATTGCAATCCCAGCCAACATCTTTTGTTTCGTTTCATTTTTTTCTTTTCTTACTGCAGCCTTAACCTCCTCCTAGGCTCAAGCAATTCTCTCACCTCAGCCTCCCAAGGAGCTGAGACTACAGGTACATGCCACCACGTCCAGCTGATTTTTTTTTTAATGTTAAGGAAATTTATTTTTTTCTATTTATTTTTGTTATTTTATTTTATTTTAAATTCAGACAATACATATGCAGGTTTTTTACATGGATATATTATGTAATGGTGAGGTTTGAGCTTCCAGTGAACCTGTCATCCAAATAGTCAACATTATACCCAACAGGTACGTTTTCAGCCCTCACGTTCCTCCCACTCTGCCCCTTTTATGAAGTCCCCAGTGTCTATTATTTGCATCTTTGGAAATATGTTCATGTGTTTAGCCATTAATAAATCTAGTTTTTAGCTTTCACTTATAAGTGAGAACATGGGGCATTTGATTTTCTGTTTCTGAGTTTGTTCACTTAGGATAATGACCTCCAGCTCCACCCATATTGCTACAAAGGACATGATGGCATTCTTTTTCTTTTTATGGCTGCATAGCATTTCATGATGTATATATACCACATTCTCTTTATCCAATCAACAATAGGTAGACAGTTAGGTTGATTTCATGACTATGCTATTGTAATAATGCTGCAATAAGCATACAAGTGCAGATGTCTTTTTGATAAAATGATTTATTTTCCTTTGGATAGACACCCAGTAGTGAAATTGCTGTCTCCCTACATTGCCCAGGCTGATCTCAAACTCCTGGGCTCAAGCAATCCTTCCACCTTGGCCTCCCAAAGTGCTGGGATTATGGGCATGAGCCACTGCACCCAGCCCCAGCCAATATCTTGACTGTAACTTCATAAGAGACCCTGAACCAAACTCACCCAATCCAACTACTCCCATATTCCTGACCCATAAAAATTGCGAGAGATATTGTTTTAAACTACTAAGTTTTGTTACAGAGCAATAGAAAAACATTGGCACTCTACCCTCCTGTGCCATAACCATTTGTTATGGAACTCTTATCTCCTGAACCTGAACATGGCTTCATAACCCGTCACACATTGCATTAGGCAGCCACCACCATCACAGATGAAACCCATTTGCCAGCACAGATCTGGGGGACCAACTAGAAAAGTTGAACATTTAAGCAAACATTTTAGAAAGTGTCCCTTTACTCTTAATTGTAAATGAAGACTAACTTTAGCAACCTTTCCACTACAATGTAGATGCCACTTACACAGTATTTACAATTGTGCACAAGTAAAAGTGTGACCTGTGGAGATTGATTCTTTTGTTTGACTCTGGTCTGTTTCCCAAGGCCTTTTTAACTTACTCCACTAAATGCAAGTATCATCCATCAGGTTCAAGGATTTGATCAAAGTGGATTCATGTGTGTAATCCAGTTCCCCAGGCCACAGTAGTATACAGGTAAAAATAATGTCACTGTTAAAAATATAGCTGGGGAATGATGTCAGCAAATGGCAGAGTGGGTAGCTCCAAGCTCTCATCTCCCTACAAACACATGAACACATATGAACACACACACACACACACACACACAAAAGCAGAAACCATCAGAACCAACTTTGTCAGAACTCTCGAAAGCAGCCAAAGGTTTACAGCAACCATAAGAATGCTGAATCGAGAAAAAGCAACTTGAAAACGGTAGGAAAGCTTTGTGGCACTTTTTCCTGTCCTTGCCCACCTCCTCCCCAGCATGGCAACAGTCCTGAAGAGGTAGCAGCCCATGTTTCCAGAGAGGAATTCTGGTCCCTGGTTCCAGAAGAAGCAGAGAAGATCTCACTCACAAATTATCCCATGTGTCTGTTATAACCTGTTTGGGGACTATGTGAAAGACTGACACAGACGCCTGTACTGGTTTCACCTAACTGAGGCTGGAAAAGTGGTGGCCATCGCTCAAAAATACAGCAAGGTGAACTGACCATTCACAGAAACCTGGGGAAAGAGCTTATGGTACAGATATTCAATAGACTGTCTGAGGCTCAGGAAGAAAGGCTGGGGCAAATTCTTTGTAAAATAGGACATTTAAAAGTGCCTCGGTGTATGCGGGAATCTAGAAAACCAGGTACATTCTCAGGGCAAGATGCACGCTCAGAAAAGACATGGGAAGACTCTAAACTCTCGCCTCCAGCTGATAAAAGCTGAAGGAGTTTGTTTAGCCCTAAAGATTGCTAAAGGGAGTCCTCCAGGTTGAAATAAAAGGACACTAGGCTGTTGCCATAATGAAGCCATTATGAGGAAATAAAGATCTCTGGTCATGGGAAATACATGGGCTAGTATAAAAGCCAGTATTTGTGTATTTTTGGTCTGTAACTGCATTTTTAATTTCCTACATGATTTAGAAGACGCATGCATAAAAGTAATTATAAATCTACAGTATTAGAAATACTATATGTAAAGAAATGTCATTTCTGGCAACAATGACATACAAGGAGGGGAAAGAGCCATGTGGGAGCAGAGGTTTTACACACTGTTGAAGGCAAATTGGTATCAACTCAACTTAGATTATTATAAATTTAGGATGTTAAATGTATTCTCCAAGATAAACACAAAGGAAATATTTAGAGAATATAGATAAAAGGAAATGAAAAGAAATCAAAACCTTTCACTATGAAAAAAAATCAATTAGTCACAAAAGAAGGCAATAATAGAGGAAAAATCTAATATCCTTTTATGATAAGAAAAAACTCTTAGAAAACGAGGAACAGAGGGGAACTTTCTCAATATAATAAAGGGTATTAATGAAAAAAAACACACACACAGATAACATTGGACTTAATGGTGAAAGACTAAAAGCTCTCCCGCTAAGATCAGAACCAAGGCAAGGATGCCTGCTTTCACTGCTGCTATTCAACATTGTACTGGAAGCTCTAGCTACCAGATTGAAAAGAAATTAAAGGCATCCAAATTGTAAAGGAAGATGTAAAACGATCTCTATTTGTAGATGCCATGATCCTATATATAGAAAATCCCAAAGAATCCACAAGAAATCTACTAGAGCTAATAAACAAAGCCAGCAAAGTTGCAGGGCACAAGATGAACACACAAAAAAGTTAGACTCTTACCTTATACGTACCATTTACAAAAATTAACTCAAAATGGATCAAAGACCTAAGCTTAAGAGCTAAAACTATAAAACTTTTAGGAGAAAACACTGGGGGAAACCCTCGTGACATTGGATTTGGCAGTGGTTTTGTGGATGAGACACCAAAAACAGGCAATAAAAAAAATTAGATAAATTGGGCTTCATCTAAATTAAGAATTTTTGTGCCACAAAGGACACTGTTGAGAAAATCAAAAGAGCCTACAGAGGGGAAAAAATATCCACATGTCATATATCTGATAAGAGATTAGTATACAGAATAAATAAAGAACTCCTACAATGCAACAACAGAAAAAAAAAATTTAAAAATGGAAAAAAGATTAGACATTTTTCCAAAGAAGATACATAAGTGGCCAATAAACACATGAAAAGATGCTCAACATCAGTAGTCATTAAGGAAATACAAATCAAAACCCCAACAAGATACCACTTCATATGTACTAGGACAGTTATAATTTTTTAAAAATAGAAAATAACAAGTGTTGGCAAGAATATGGAGAAGTTGGAACCTTCACACATTGCTAGTGGGAATGTAAAATGGTGCAGCCAGTGTGGAAAACGTTTAGTGGTTCCTCAAAAAGTCACACATAGAATTACCATACGATTCAACAACTTCATTCCTCAGTATATGCCCAAAAGAGCTGAAAGGAAGGACTCAAAAAACGGATACTTGTATGTCAATATTCATTGCAGCATTATTCACATAAGCCAAAAGGTAGAAACAACACCAGTGTCCATAAATGGATGAACATAACGGATATCCATAAACAAAATGTGCTGTATACGTACAGTGGAATATTATTCAGCTGTATAAAAGAGTGAAGTCCTAATACATGCTACAACATGGATGACCTTGAATACATTGTGCTAATGAAATAAAACACAAAAGAACAAATATTATATGATTCCACCTATATGAAGTATCCAAAAAAGGTAAATTCTCAGCAGCAGAAAGTAGATTCGAGATCACCAGGAACTAGAGGAGGGGAGAATGGGGAGTTATTCTTTGATGGTTACAGAGATTCTGTTTGGAGCAATGAAAAAGTTTCGGAAATACAACAGTGATGGTTGTACAACATTGTCAATGTAATTAATGCCAATGAATTGCACATTGAAAAAATGGTTAAAATGGCAAGTCTTATGTTATCGATATTTTACCACAATTAAAAAAAAAGTATAGGTGGGATAAAGGAAGGGGATCTCTTACTTTTCCTGGGGCACTTTCTTCTTTGTCAACTCACTCCACTCTCTTTTCTTTCCTTTCTTTTTCTCTCCCCTCCCCTCCCCTCCCTTTCTTTCCTTTCCTATGATATCGGGTCTTGCTCTATCACCCAGGCTAAAGTGCATTGTCTCGATCAGTGCTTACTGCAGCCTGAAACTCCTGGCTCAAACAATCCTCCTGCTTCAGCGAGGCCTCCACCACTATGACCGGCTAATCTTTTTTATATTTCATACTATGTTGCCCAGGCTGGTCTCCAGCTCCTGGCCTCAAACCATCTTCCTGCCTCCCAAAGTGCTGGGATTACAGGCTGGCCCTTGTCAGTATTTTAAAAGGTATCTTGTTAACTCAGCCATTAGTAAGGCCATTACGGAAAACCCAATAGAGGAAAACAAGACAGGTTCACTTGTTTACCCACCAGCCAACAGAGCAGGCCCTCAGGAGACCCCATCCCTCCCTGGCCCAGGCCCCAGGCTTTCTCTGCCTCAGGTGACCATGCAGTTACACTCTGACTTCTCCAAAAAGATTTTCCTAAATAGATCTGGCAACCCTAGAGAGATGTCCCAGGTGTGCTTTGGAAATTTCCTTGAGTACCATGTGGCTGCTGTATTTTCTCCCAACAATAAAAGCTGCCTTGCAGGTTACTGTACTGAGACATCTGAGTTTCTGATTCCCATACTCCAGACTCCAACAGACACCTCCTGGCATCAGAGAAGAGATACACCCTCTGTCCCCCCACATGTATACTGTGTTAAAAGGTCACAAGCTGGACTGCCTAAAGTCCTCAAAGTATAGAAGAGCTTTTAAGAAATGGCTTTTCAGCTTTGTTACTCCTCCCCTAGAGCTCAGGCAGGAGTCCATGGGGGCTAGAAGAGGGGGTAGAGTGAGGAATTAGGGGGACAAACACAGGGCTGTGCTCAGAAGTATTAATACCTGTGCCCTTCAGCTTTTATCCACTGCCTTCCATCAAACTTGGGAACTTTAATTATCTTCCTTTAGCACAAATTCTCTCCTAGGAGGAGCCTCAGACCATCACGCAAATATAGCCATGGAAGGCTAGATTCTCCAGTTCCCCAGACTTGCTTCGACATGCCTGCATCCGGGGGGTGTCCTGCTCATTAATAGTTAAGGTTCGTGCTGGCTTGCTGTGTGCCAGAAATCAAAGCTTTAGATGCCCTAATCTCCTTTCTTTTTTCCTTAACTTAAAAAAAATTTTTAAGTAGATTTAGTGGGTACAATTGCAGTTGTGCCACATAAATATACTGTGCAGTGGTAAAGTTTGGGCTTTGAGTGTGCCCATCATCCCAATCGTACCCATTGTACTTTCCTCCACCCTCGCCTTCCCTCCTTTCTTTTTTTAATAAAAAAAAAAGTGGATGGTGTTTATGATACTTAACTGCTTTGGAAAATTTGTAATGTAGCAAAAATTATATATAGGGTCATTAAAACTTGCCCTCAACTTTGCTGCTTATTATTTCATGTGATCCTCACCACAATCCAGTGAGGAAGGTTTAATTGCTTCTAGTGTGCGGTCAAGGGAAGCTAGGTTCGAAGAGAAGTGAAGGGCCTTGTCTGAGGTCACACCTAGGAAATGGATTTGTGCGAGCTCTTCCCCGGTGGCCACACTGCCCCCTCAAGCTGAGGCTCCAACTACAGAAGCTGGTGCAGAGCCTCCTGTATGCTCAGAGGCCTCCTTCACAATTTTCTATACCCAGCCCCTGCTGCACTGATGATCCCCCAAAGAAGGAAAGAGACCCAACTGCTGCCAGCCACAGAAACAACTTTGGCAACATGACTTCCTAATCTTAACAATGAGGGTTGAACTAGTCCGAAGACCGTTAGAGATAACAGGCCTGAGGAAATACCTGGCACTAATACATTCACAGAAATGCTGGTTGCATGAATAAATGGATGTCACTCCCACGTCAAACATTCCATCCCTGTCCTGCCTGTTAGTGTTTGAACAGCAATTATGCCTGGACCACTAATATCAGAGTCAAACTGAAATGGGAAGCCTCTCATACACAGAGTCAGACACCCTGAAAATTACAGGGAACACACCACCAGGGCTATAGTTAAGGTAGGAGTGTTAGCCCCAAGAAAAGATATTATTTTGCTTTTCTTAAATTCTACAGTGATTCTTGTTTTTGCTATTTTGATGACCATCTCACCAAACTCAATCTTAGGCTTTTTCCAACCATACTATACTCAAGAGGTTTGGGAGTTCTCTGCATCACAGGCATAAAAAGTTTCCCAGAAGTCCCTGAGTTATCTTTGGGATAAATTCCTTTCCCCAACACATTTCAATTCTTCTCTAGGCGGTCCTTAGTGATGGTATGAACAGCCTGCAAAAGGAGTGCTCTTTTTCTTCTGTTAGGGGGACATCCTGGCTTTGGGCATATCTGGCCAAAGACATTATAAGTTCTCTAAACTGTGTCTTTTTTCCATAACCCTCAAAGCCACCTGCAAGCATTAGAGAGGGAGATGCTTCTCCACTTAAAACTCGCCCCCAAAAGCTGACTTGCCTTCTGTGGTTCACTATGTCTCCGGGAGAGAAAAAATTCAGCCCTCACAGCTTCAGGTTGAGTACACACCCAGCCCACTATTTCCGTAATAATGCAGCTAACCTCTGACTAATCCTCAACTTACGAATGATTCACACATACAAATGAGCTCTGAGCATCCCCACCGCCGCCTCCACCACCACCAAAGTTCTCCCGAACTACTCCCTGCCACTGCCAGAGCCACTAGGTCCCTATCCCTTGTCCCGCGTCCTCCTCCTCACCCTTCTCAGGGCTCAGAGGAGCTAAAGCATCAGAGACAGCCTCCCCAGCCCCTCTCAGCAAGAGGCACTGACGCCGAAAGGCAGTAAAGTTTTCAGAACCAGGGCCTTGGAATCAGATAGGCCATGCATCGTGTCTGAAGTCCTTCACTTATTGGCTATATGGAGCTAGACAAGTTCCTTAATTTCTCTAACCTTTGTTTTTCTCATCTGTAAAATGGGAAGACAACCATACTAATCCCCTGCGGGATCGTGAGGATTGAATAGCATAAGACATATAAAGCATGTAGCATATAGAAAGTGCCTTATAAGAAGTAGTTATTATTCTCTTCCAAAGACATTATTAATGCTCAAACACTCAGCTCCACTAGGAGGCAATGGTAGTCCCAGCCCACCATGGGCAGCCCAGACTTGTACCCAGTGATCTACTTCTGTTGTCTCATACCCCATCCCTTTGCTCACTCTCTCCGGCAAGTTCCCAGAGCATGCCATCTTCCTTCTTGCCTTCATACCCTTCTTCCCTTTATTTTGCTTTTATTTTTTTATTTTTTTGAGATGGAGTCTCGCTCTGTCACCCAGGCTGGAGTGCAGTGGTGCAATCTTGGCTCACTGCAACCTCTGCCTCCTGGGTTTGAGTGGTTCTCTTGCCTCAGCCTCCCAAGTAGCTGGGACTGCAGGTTGTTAGAAATACCAGAATTGTTAGAAATAGATAATTGGTGCAATTTTGGTATTTCTAACACAGGTGCCCACCACCATGCCTGACTAATTTTTGTATTTTTAGTAGAGACGGGGTTTCACCATGTTGACCAGGCTGGTCTCCAACTCCTGACCTCAGGTGACCCGCCCACCTCAGCCTCCCAAAGTGCTGGGATTACAGGCGTGAGCCACCATGCCTGGCCCCTTCTTCCCTTTTGTCTGGCTAAATTCTCATCTTTTAGGTCTCAGCTCTGATGTCATTCATTAGGGAAGCCTTGCAGAGCCCTCTTCCCACCAGACCTAATTAGATTCCCCCTTACTGTTGTTAAATACTGTCCATCTTTGAAGGGCTGTCTACAATTTTAGTTGTACCATTATAAATTTAACCATTGTTACATGTCTATTTCCCCTTCAGACTACAGCTTCCATGAGTGTAGGTACTGTATTAATCATGGCATCATTATCACCTAGGAATTGGCTTGGCACATGGTGTGAATAAATGAGTGAAACAGAAGAAGGAAGGAAGGAAGTAGTAGGGAGGGAGAGAAGGAAAGAGGGAAGGAAGGGAGGAAGGGAGGAAGGAAGGAAGGAAGGAAGGAAGGAAGGAAGGAAGGAAGGAAGTTAGTTCTTGGGTACATATGAACCATCGAAATCATACTATTCTATTTAGACTCCTGCCATGCTGGCTCAGCTCAGAGTTCTAGGTTTCTGTATCAACTTGCCTACACAGCTTTGAGTCTGTTCCTGGATCTCAGCCAGGTTTGTGGAGCCCAACACCATACCAAGCTCTTCCAGACCCTTCCTTAGAGGATTAGTTGCTGCTTCCAAACCCACTAGACAGTGCCTGAGACCCTACTGGGCAAGAGTGAACTTTTTTGATTTGTGCCCCAGACACCTGCCTGCCTTCGTTTATTTCCTCCCACCTGGATTCTAACTATTGTGCCCAATCCCATGGATTAGCCACCTGGCCTTGATGGTTGCCACAATGTAAGGAAGTTCTGTGCTCTGAAGATGTTAGACTCACCCCAGACCCCAGCCAGTGAAGCCTTAGGTCTCCCCTCCACTGCTGTGTGACTGAAGCCCAGCAGGCCTCACGTCCTTGGTTCTGGACACCTGGAAATGCAGAGCTCAGGGTCACCACTAGCACTTCTAGGATAGTCTAGGAGCCTAACTCAGTGTAACCCCCACGGGATCCATCTCACCAACTTTTCATGGAATATTGTAGAAATGCAATGACTTTTTAAAATGACCCATTTGAGGCCGGGAGCAGAGACTCACATCTATAATCCAAGCACTTTGGGAGGCCAAGGTGGGCAGATCACCTGAGGTCAGGAATTCAAGACCATCGTGGCCAACATGGTGAAAACCCATCTCTACTAAAAATACAGAAAATTAGCTGGGTGTGGTGGTGGGCGCCTGTAGTTCCGGCTACTCAGGAGGCTGACGCAGGAGAATCCCTTGAACCCAGGAGGTGGAGGTTGCAGGGAGCCAAGATTGTGCCATTGTACTCCAGCCTGGGTGACAAGAGCAAAACTCCATTTCAAAAAAAAAAAAAAGAAAAGAAAAAAAGAAAGAAAAGAAAAGAAAAAGAAAGAAAAAAAGAAAGCCCATTTGAAAAATATCAATTTTTCATGAAGCTTCTTACTTGCTTGAGGCCTACTTACCACAACTATGTTAAACTAATCAGCACACCACCACCCTCACCCTCACCTCCACCCTCAACATACACGTACTTCAGTCTCACTCCGCCTTTGCTAATCACTACGTACAACTTTGTTTCTGTGGGAAAATGCATACCCAGATTCAATCAACCAATCTAAATAACAGTCTTTGGAGCCTCAATCCTCAGTAAATGCAGGGCTGGCTGCCTGGCTGTCCACTAGGCCATAGCCTTTCTAAAGTTAGAAAGGACAGAATTTGAAGGAGGGATGTAGTTCAAATCCCACTTTAAAGTAATGGGACTAGTTTAGGTATGTGCTTGGGGAAATCCATCACTTACCAGGTGGCCTTCCTTTCTGTTTCCCACCTTTAACCCCCAAGTCTTTGTTCACACAGATTCTCCTGAATGGGATGCCTGCTCCCCTGACCTCCACTTGGTTAGATTTGGCTCATCCTTCTCAACCTGTCCTTGTAGGTTCCTGAGACTTCTCCAGACTGCACCTACCTGCCCTCTTATGAACTCTTTGGGGACTTAGCACGTGGCACATCCTGCTTGCTCTAGAATTGCCTCATTTCTGTTTCCCCAATCATATTATAAGCTCCTTGAGGGCAATGACTGTGTCTGATGCATCTCCACAGGGGTGAGCTCACATCAGTTCTCATAAATCCTTGATCTTATGAGATTGGAACTGAAGTCCTGGACATCTCCCATTCTCTCCCCACCCCCAGCTCTCTAACATCACTGGGACCAGCCTGGACCACTCTGGTGTCCTATATGTCAACAAAAGGTGTGGTTGTTTCTATCCACCAAAGGTTTCTGCTCGTGATGGGGAACCACATGCTTTATAGGAAGGAAGAGCATCTTCTCATTCAGCAAACTCAGCTGTTGGGTTGTGTGGGGTGATGGGTAGAGAGGAGAATCAGAGAAGCTAAAAGAAGGCAGAGTTACGCTCTGCAAGAGAAGCCAAAGGAGATAACCAGCTAAAGGAATCTTATACAACAGAAGAGGCTGGAAAGAAGAGGGAGTTAGAAGGAGAGCCTGTGTGGCTACAAGTTCCTGAAGAGAGAAGAGGAGGATAGGGAAGCTGAGAATGAGGGGGAGTGATGGAGCAGACATTGTCAGGGGATGAGACTTTAGGGTAAAAAGACATGTTTAAAGACAAGTTTAAAGAAGATCTGGGCATGGTGGCTCACAATTGTAATCTCAACACTTTGCAAGGCTGAGGTGGGAGGATTGCTTGAGCCCAGGAGTTTGAAACCAGCCTGGGCAAGATCTCAAAACTCTGTTTTTCTTTAAAAAAAAAAAAAAAAAAAAAAAAAAAACAGCCTTGTGTCATGTGATGTAGTATATACCCCTCCTCAGTAAAAACCTACATTATTCCTTGATGTTTTCTGAATCAGCTGCATGGAGTTTTCAGTTCATTGTTTCTATAAGGCCACAGGTGCAGTAGTTCTCATGGTGGATGTGGAGTGAGTGTGCACAGCCCCCAAGGAAGCCCGGCTCAGGTATAAATGGGTAATGTGTACATTTGTTTGTTTAGAAGATGCCAGAGTCCTTCTTTATTGGTGTAACGATTAAATAAGGAAAATGCAATTTATGAAAATGAAAAAAAAGTTACCTTGAGTTCTATCAGGTTAACACCATTTTTTCTCTATTTTTTTCAAATCCTAATTGAAACTTTGAGGAAGGTATTCTTTATTTGGTTGGTTGGTTCATTTTTTGGCATGGGGTCTTGCTCTGTTGCCCAGGCTGGAGTGCAGTGGCACAATCATGGCTTACTGCAGCCTTGACCTCTCAAGGCTCAGGAGATCCTTCCCATCTCAGCCTCCCAAGTAGGTGGAACTATAGGCATACGCCACAACACCCAGTCAATTTTTGTATTTTTTGTAAAGATGGGGTTTTGTCATGTTGCCTAGGCTCGTCTCGAACTCCTGGGCCCAAGGAATCCTCCCGCCTCAGCCTCCCAAAGTGCTGGGATTACAGGCATAAGCCACTGCGCCCAGCTGAAGGTGTTCTTCAGCTGGGACCTGGAGAACTTCTGAGACATGAGAGAATCCTGGTCTTTGACAACCTATGTTGTACCTATGGACAGTCTACTGCTGCTTACTTGTGGCTCAACTAAGACCAAAAAAAAAAAAAAAAAAAAAAAAAAATCCAGCAGTTCTGAAGAACGCTTTCCTGTCCCTTCTGGGGATGATCAAGGGGTCAGGGAGCTCTCGGCCTTCGTGGGAGAGCATTCTCCCAGCAGCCACACCCTGCAGGCTACATAGCATGCTCACACTTATAATTTAATTCAAGAAACTGGAGCTCCAAGCCAAGAGCAACAGCTTGTGATTTGTGGGTGTTAAATGCGCCAGAAAGCGGTCAGCATGTAGGCGACAGATGGGAGGGGAAGGTATTCCTTAGCTGCGGTGGAGGAAGAAGGCTGAGCGCCTTTTCCATTTTGGAACATGTGGCTTTTCTCTGCTGAGGATGGCTGGCCACCCTGGGGTGGCCCTGACCAGGAAAGTCTGAGTCTGCAGCCTCTGAGCCTGAAGGTCAGGCATGGTTACTTTAAAAATAAACTCTTGTGACTGCAACCTTGGCTCAGCGCGTGCAGTTGTGGCCTTGGACTGAAGACACTGGCCACAGCTATGATTTGCATTCACCAAAAATAGTCATTTCAGCATCTGCGAGTGAAATCGGGAAGGAAGAGCCAAGTTCCGTTTCTTCCTCTTCTGCTGCTGCTTTTCTCCATGGGACTAAGCAGATCAACTTTAGTCTGTGCTCTTCTCTGTTGCTTCAGTCACCCTGCTCAGGATTAGACACCTCCCTTCAACAAAGGCTTGTTGAGGACCATTTATGCGCCAGGCACTGGGGATTTAACAGTGAACACAACAGACCTGGGTCCCGCCCTCCAGGTCTTTAAGGTCTTACTGGGCGTGTGTTCATGATGTGGCTGCTATAACTAACTACCACAAACTGGGTGGCTTCAAACACCACAAATTCTTTTTCTCACTGTGTTGGAGGCCAGAAGTCTGCAGTTAGGTGTCAGCAGGGCCATGCTCCCATGAAGGCTCTGGTCGGGGGTCCTTCCTGGCCTTGCTGCTGCTGGCGGCTGCTGTCAACCTCGGCCTTCCTTGGCTGATCGATGCCTCATCCCAGTCTTTGCCTCTGTCTTCACATGGCTTCTGCCCGTGTGTCTAAGTTTCTATGTACAGTCTTTCTCTTTTTCTTCCTCCTCCTCTTCTTCTTCTTCTATTTTTTTTTTTTTTTTTTTTTGAGACAGAGTCTCTCCCTGTCACTCAGCTGGAGTACAGCGGAGTGATCTTGGCTCATTGCAACCTCTGCCTCCTAGGTCAAGCGATTCTCCTCCCTCAGCCTCCTGCGTAGCTGGGATTACAGGCACCCGCTACCTCGCCTGGCTAATTTTTTAGTTTTTTAGTAGAGACGGGGTTTCACCATGTTGGCTAGGCTGATCTCGAACTCCTGACCTCAAGTGATCTACCTGCCTCAGCCTCCCAAAGTGGTGGGATTATAGGCGTGAGCCACCGCCGCCTGGCCAGATCTTTCTTTTCTTCTGAGTACACCAGTCGTATTGGATTTAGGGCTCCCCCTAATTCAATACGACCTCATCTTAACTACTACATCTGCGAAGACTTCATTTCCAAAAGAGGTCCCATTCTGAGCTTCCAGGTGAACATGAGTTTGAGGGGGAGGGAGGGACACTGTTCAACCTGGCACAGAGTGTCAAATGGGAAATAAACAAATACATAGATATGAGGCAGGATTATAAGGCAAGTATTAATATTAAGCAGGTGGCCAATGTGGTGGCTCACACCTGTAATCCCAGTAATTTGGGAGGCCCAGGCGGGCAGATCACTTGAGGTCAGGAGTTTGAGATCAGCCTGGCCAACATAGTGAAACCTCATCTCTACTAAAAATATAAAAATTAGCCAGGCATGGTGGTGCACGCCTGTAATCCCAGCTAGGGAGGCTGAGGCAGGAGAATTGCTTGGACCCAGGAGGCTGAGGTTACAGTAAGCCAAGATTGCACCACTGCACTCCAGCCCAAGTGACAAAGCAAGGCTCCCTCTCCAAAAAAAAAAAAGAAAAAAATTAACCAGATTGTTTTCTGTATATTTTTGTTTCTATCTTCCTTTTCACTGGTACACCAAGTCAATATACACCAATAGGAAGCAGACTCCCCTCAGTGTCGCAGGAAGATTCTGGAATGCATGCAGCCTGTAGAGACTATTTTCCTCTCTCAGAGGCCAGAGAAGGGCAGCCAGGCCTGAAGACAGGAGAGAGCGGGAAGACAATGTGGCAACAAGAACAGGGGAGGCAGGGGAGGAGGAAGGGGTGCCTCCTGTGGAGAGAACCGGGGAAGGGAGTGGATAGGCTGTCCTTGAGTGTGGGCCCCTCCCCTGACCCCACAGACACGGCATGTTCACAGCTCCCCACCTCGTCATGTGTCCCAGGCACTTATAAGTCCCTCTGAACGGAGGGCAGGGGACTTGAGCACCTCTGCAGATGGGGTTATAGGGTTACAGGTAGAACTGGACAGAACCAACTGGAACGTCCCTCTGAGCTAAAGCCTCATGAACCCCGCTTCCCCTACTGTGCTCTATAATGTCAGGTGGTGGCGAACAGAATGGGGCACTACACAGAGTAAGAGGGCGTGACTTTCGACTCAGGGCCAGGAGGGAGCTCCCTGAGGAGGTGACTGCCCAGATGCAACCTACAGGATGGGAGGATGTTCACAGGCAGCGGGGCAGGCTGGGAGGACTTTTCAAGCCCTGTGTGCGGGTCTTGAGTGGGGACAGAACGTCTCAGTCTCTGAGCTGGGGCGGAGAGAGGCACCGCGTGGGCTGAAGAGGGAGGCAGGGGCCAGAGGCTCAGGCCTGGCGGGTCACAGTCAGGAATCTGGAGGCAAAATCAACAGGACTCAGTGACAATGGAAATCCATTCATTGTAAACATGTTGGAAATTCATACCATCAATAAGAGGCAAAAAGAGGAACGTTTGCACAAAACAATGAACTGTAAACGTGTCTCCCTGACCGTATGTATCCTACAACAGAGTGTTTCCCAGCTGATGGAGTTTGATTTAAGTTGTTCCTGACACACCCTGTTATGAACAACACTGAGAAGAACAACCTTGTTTTCGTGTATATCCTTTCATTATTTCTACAAGACAAATGCCCAGAAAAGCAAGAGGTTTAATGTTTTCAATGGCTTTTGCTCATTGTCGCCACATTGCCCTTCAAAATGGCTGGGCCAAACTAAAAATAGAGCTGCCATCCAGCCATCCTACTGCTGGGTATATTCCCAAAAGAAAGGAAATCAGTATATTGTAGCGGTATCTGTACTCTCAGGTTTGTTGCAGCACTATTTACCATAGCCAAGACTTGGAAGCAACCTGAGTGCCCATCAGCAGATGAATGGATAAAGAAAATGTGGTACACACACACAATGGAGTACTATTCAGCCATAAAAAAAGAATGAGATCCTGTCATTTGCAACAACATGAATGGAACTGAAGATTATGTTAAGTGAAATAAGCCAAGCTCAGAAAGACAAACATCACATGTTTTCATGTATCCGTGGGACCTAAACGTCAAAATAATTGAACTCATGGCAATAGAGAGTAGAAGGATGGCCACCAGAGCCTGGGAAGGATAGTGGGGGTTGTGGGGGGAGAAGTGGGGATGGTTAACGGGCACAAAATAAGATAGAAAAAAGTTAATAAGACTTAGTATTTGATAGCACAACAGGGTGACTATAGTCAGCAATAAGTTGATTATACATTTAAAAATAACTAAAAGAGGACTGGGCGCCGTGGCTCACGCCTGTAATCCCAGCACTTTGGGAGGCCAAGGCGGGCGGATCACGAGGTCAGGAGATTGAGACCATCCTGGCTAACACAGTGAAACCCCGTCTCTACTGGAAATACAAAAAAAAAAAAAAAAAAAATCAGCCGGACGTGGTGACAGCCGCCTGTAGTCCCAGCTACTTGGGAGGCTGAGGTAGGAGAATGGCATGAACCTGTGAGGCAGAGGTTGCAGTGAGCCGAGATCACACCACTACACTACAGCCTGGGTGACAGAGCAAGACTCCGTCTCAAAAAAAAAGAAAAAAAAAACTCAAAGAGTATAATTGGATTGTTTGTAACACAAAAGATAAAAGCTTGAGGGGATGGATACCCTAATTTCCATAATATGATTATTACACATTTCGTGACTCTATCAAAATATCTCATGTACCCCATAAATATATATAGCCACTGTGTACCCACAAAATTAAAAACGTAAAAGAAATGGTTGGGCCTATTTATGAAGCTATAGGTGTGGTTTGACCAAGAGGAGAACTCAGACAGGGGAGGCTCCCCTCCCCGCTGCAGCCACTACCCAAGGGGCTGGGCAATCCATGGGTAGGGGTGGGGAGTGGGTCTTGGGAAAGACTCCAGTGCACATGTCTGAATGAGGAGCTTTCGGGCACTGGAATGTTCCCGAA
The DNA here is from genome assembly GCF_008728515.1 of Papio anubis. Taxonomy (NCBI): domain Eukaryota; kingdom Metazoa; phylum Chordata; class Mammalia; order Primates; family Cercopithecidae; genus Papio; species Papio anubis. The sequence continues at coordinate 95,828,930 of NC_044983.1, read as the reverse complement.
AAGGGTTATTCTCCTGAGTGCCAAGAGTGACTTCAGGAGCAGAGCTGCCCCTCTTACAAAGGTCAGGGTTCCCAGCTGAGTGGCACTTCCATTATCCCAGGGGGGTGCGTGTTGGTTGTGGTGATGGGGCTAAGACATGCCAGCTGGAATCAGATGGCCAGGGTCAGAGAGAGCTATCTGGCTTTAACATGCCACCCTTATGCCACCAACTGCTTCTTATTTCGGCCTCTTCCAAGGGCCTGGTGACCAGTACTGAGTGGGGGCCAACCCTGAGGCATCTAGATGCAATCTAACAGCACCTCCCCTGGGCTTCGGAGACACAGTCAAGGAGGGAGCTGGAACCTGCTTGGTGCTCGGCAGGTGCAACCTGGAACCTGGAGGTAACACAGGCCTAAAGGTTTCCCCTTTCTCACCCCATCGTCTGTCCCCAGACAATGAGCAGTTGGATGCGGCATCTTTGTAACTCTCTCTCTTTTCCTGCTTTGCTCCCCATTTCTCCCGCTCACTGGATCACACTCCCCAATAGAGGACTCGACTTCACATTTTTGTGTTAGGTTCTGCTTTGGGCTAAGACCCAGGCTAAGACAGCCACTTCTAGTTGTGTGACTTTAGGAAAATGCCTAATTTCTCTAAACCTAAATGTTCTTATCTCCAGAATGGTGATGCACAGGAGCTATCATTGTGGTAGGCAGAATAATGGCCCCCTAAAGATGTTCACTTTCTAATCCCTGGAACTTGTAAATATGTTAGGTACCACGGCAAAGGGAAATTAAAATTGCAGATGGAATTAAGGATGTTAATCTGATCTGAAAATAGAAAGATTAATCTGAATAATCCAGGTGAGCCCAATGTAAACAAAGAGTCCTTAAGAGTGGAAGCGGGAGGCAGGCAGAGATGCGATGCTGCTGGCTTAGAAGATGGAAGAGGACACTGTGAACCAGGGAACAGGGCCAGCCTCCAGAAGCTGGAAAGGGCACAAAAATGGATTCTTCCCTAGAGAGCCTTCAGCCCTGTTGACACCCTAATTTTAGCCCAGTGAGACCTGTGCCAGGCTTCTAGCATTCAGAACTGTAGTAATACATTTGTGTTATTTTAAGCTACTGCATTGTAATTGTTACAGCAGCAAATAGAGAACTAATATACTTACCTCATGGGCTACTGTGACAATTTGATGAGATAATATCTGTAAAGTACTTAGCTCAAGCCCTGGCACATAGGAGATGGGTGGTGATCGCTGTTGCTGTTTGGCCGAGAGTGCCTGGCTGATTTCTTAGTGTAGCCACCTGAGTCCCACCCCTGGCGATTCCGGAACCTGGGCAAGGGAAGGAAAACTGTAGCCTATAGGACTTACACTTGGCCCTGATACACAGCCAGGTGTGACCCTGGAGCCACACCTTGGGGCCCCAAATTATAACCTTGTGGCCACCGGCACATCCCATCCTCTGGCCCCTTGGTACCACTGTCCTTGCCCCATCTCAGACTGCCCCAGCCACCTGAAAAGCATGCCAGGACCTGAAATAACAGCCATATTCCTTGGTCTGCAAAATTCTTTTTTCTGCCAATTTGATATATTTGTCATTGTGAATCCTCATGCTCTGCATTTAAAATATGAAAACACCTATTCAGGTATCATCAATGCACCAGGCAGGCTCTGTTCTCCAGGTGTGGGCCCTGGAAAGCAGCAGCAGCAGCATCCTCCGGAACTTATTAGAAATGCTCCTGCTCACGCCAATCCCAGACCTATTGAATCCAAAACTCTAAGGGTGGGGCCCAGCCATCTGCTTTTTAACAAGGCCTTCAGGGGCACTGTCAAATTTGAGAACCACTGCACCACTACACAGGGCATTGGACTAGATGTCAAATGCAGGTGGCTTGGCACCTCTTACCAGGGCATAAGTTTAGAATCCTGTCTATTCTTACCACCCTCTGGGGTCAGTCACACAGGATATAAGCCTTATTAATTAATTCAACAAATATTGAGTGCCTACTCTATGCCAGACACTGAAACAAAAAGTGGGGTACAGTGGGTAACAAGCCAGTTTGGGACCTGACCTCATAGAGCTAACAGAGAAGAAGACAGACATTCAATAAATCATTGCCTACTGACATCTTACAAGATGCTTTGCAGGGTTTTAAAAATCAGTGCTTCTCAGTGCTTAATTTGGGTACAAATCCCCTGGGATCTTGTTTGCATGCAGGCTCTGATTCAGTAGGTCTGCGGCAGGCCTGAGAGTCTAGTATGTCTTTTGAACAAGCTCTCAAATGAGGCTGCTGGCCTGAGGGCCACACTTTGAGTAGCAAAGTTTTAACCTCTTGAGGCAATTTCATACCTGTTATCCTATTCTAGCCTACAGTTTAGCTGATGGGAAAAAGTGACAGGAATCGTTATTACTTTTCTTTCCTCTAGAAAAACCACGAAAGAGTCAGGAACGGTTATCCTCCTCTCAGGTGAGAAAACCAGGTCCTGGCGCTCCCAGTGTCACATCGAGGCTGGGCCCTGGGACCCCAGGAGCTCAGTGCACATTGCCTGCATTACCAGGAGGTTCAGGCAGCCGAGACAAAGGACAGACGAGGCTCGCTGATTAACTTCTGCATGTGAGTTTTATCACAGAGCCACAGAGCTCTCTCCCTGAGCCAGCCCTGATGTTGGGGAGACAACTGCTTGGTTCTCCCTCTGGCCCAGGACTTGGATAAGAAATTAGATGTGGATTTGCAATGCCTGTGAGTCAAGTGAGTTCTTTGGGCTGAATGATAAAAAAGGCGCATTCCCCACCTCGCTGAAGGGAAGAAAATAACACAGGATGATGGCAGCCCCTCTCATTCCCCCCAACCCCATAAAAATAAAGGCTTCCCAGTCCCCTACAGCGAAGAGAAAATGGGAAGCAGGCTTTTCTTGGCTTGTTTCCAGCCAGGGCAGCTGGAATCTGTTGGATACATTCAAACTGTCAGTCTCCCTGAGATAGGCTGGCTGGGTAAACACTTCCATTTCATTTAAGGAGGGTACTTCCCCTCTTGAACCTCCCACCTCACCCAGGGCCACCCTTCCACTCTCACACCCCAGCTATGTTTCTTGCCTACATTGAACTCGCAGTGTTTGTGAAGTGGATTTGTATGATTCCAAGTGATTTCAAGAATTCGTTTGAAGGCTCCACTCCACATCAGCAAACATATTAAAAAGCATCTGGGGCTGGGCGCGGTGGTTCATACTTTGTAATCCCGACACTTTGGGTTGAGGCTGGAGGATTGCTTGAGGCCAGGAATTTGAGACCAGCCTGGGCAACAAAGCAAGACCCCATCTCTTAAAAAAAACTTCTTTTTAAAAAAACCACTAGCTAGGCATGGTGGTATGAGCCTGTAGTTTCAGCTACTCAGGAGGCTGAGGTAAGAGGCTGAGGCAGGAGGATCACCTGAGCCCAGGAGTTAGAGGCTGCAGTGAGCTATGACTGTGCCACTGCACTCCAGCCTGGGAAACAGAGTGAGACCCTGTCTCTAAAAAAAACCCAACCAACCAACCAACAAACAAACAAAAAAACACCCCACACATCTTATGTGTTAAGTATTTGGCCAACGTGAGCAAGTTTTATTTGCTAGCATTTTGACTATAAAAAAATGATGCTTTTATAATTCTACTTTTAAAATAATTCGCCTACTAGGAATACATTCAGTCTATGATTGGCTGTGCTTTCTCAACCATCTGTATGCAAGCCAGAAAATCTTTTCAAAGAAAGAAAAGCAAGCTTTATTGTTTTTTAAGCATAATGAAGTTTTATGAATTCCCAATTTATTCACAAAATCAGCATGTAATTTTTGTAGGCATTTAATTCAATCTTTAATTTCAGTTTTGCAGTTCTTTTTCTGCTTTGGAGGTCCTTACTATTTTTTAGGGGAGGGGGTCTTAAGCGTCTCGGTTAGGCCCTTGATGGTACTTAATAGCTAAAATGGCCTTGAGTCGGGGAGGGTGCGGCAGGCGAGGATCTAGGCAATGGTGGATGCCGCTCGCGGGGGGGGGGAAACCACTCCCCAGCTCTGAGAGTCTTCTCCGCGCTTCACTTTTTTCTTGCATTTTCTTACCTCCAGGGATCCAGTTTCAGCCAAGAATTTGGTTGCCATGGTGACGGTAAAAACTAGGCAGAATCGTCAGGTTCTGGGCTTTGTTCAAACGGACTAAATTTTAATTACAGAAAGCTTGGTGAGCAGCAGGCAAGGAGGGTGGAATTCCGACGCGCTGTGATCTGGATTGAAAAAGGCCACAGAGAGAGAGGGCGTGGCAAGAAGGTGGCAGAGTGAAGGGTCTGGGGGCCCAGGCAGCTACCCGAAGGTTATCTACACAGGGTGTAGTCCTGTAGGCCTGGGGTCAGAGATGGCCTTTCAGATCTGGCTCTCCTGCTCCTCGTCGTGTGATCCTGAGCAGTAACTTGACATCTCTGTGCCTTCCTTCCATTCGTGTAACAGTATAATCACAATAACACCTGCCTCCTACAGCTGCTGTAAAGATTACATGAGCTACTGTGTTTAGCATAGTAGTTGGCACATATTAGATGATCCAATATTATTATATTCATATATGTATGTATTGATTTACATTTATTGAATTCAACCAAAATAATAACTATTATTATTGAAAGCAAACTTCACAGGTCCAAAGAAAGTATTCGAGTCACTCTCAATGTCTCTGCCCTCATAGAGTATGACGTGACTTCGGTCCTAAGGGAAAGGAAAATACTTTCTGTCCAGTGCCTCCAGTGTGTGTTAGAACCCTTAGACATCCATCTTTCTTATCTGCTCACAGGTACAGCCAATAGCCCACACTGCAGAGAGAGTGTTTCCTCTAAGAAAAGTTAAAGGATGAAAATATCAGTCTGCATTTGTAAGCCTCTCAAGAAACATCAAGCCAGCTGAACCCACTGTATGTGGCAAAGGTAGTAAGCAGTGGTTAAAACAAATGTATGGGGTCGATGATTCTCAAACTGGGATGCACATTGGAATCCCCCCCGAGTCCTCCACTGAATGTTCGACTTCATCTAGGAGAGGGGAGGAAGGGAAGAAGGATTCAAGAGAGGTGTCATGGGCCAGGCCTGGGGGTGAGCAGCCTTACTTCCATCCTCACTCTGTAGGCCAGCCACAGGCACACACCACCTCCGAGTGTAAGGGACTGAGAAACTGGTCAACAGCATAGCCAGGAGGAAAATCAGCCTGCCGCTGCCACATGGATGATTTTAATGCACTGCTAAGTTCAAAAACTCTTCTCCTGGCGTAAAAGGGAAAGATTCTTGAGGTTTCAAAAGCTGAAGGAAGAGACAGAAGGAGGCAAACAAAATAACATCTTGCAGTGGAAGAGAAGCTTATACGGTTTATAGAGCACTATCACATATACCCATGAAAATGTTTCAGATAAGGTATCACAGGCTCCAACATGCCCTCAAAGTCTTTCTACAGCACCCTGGCCAGACCTCCCCTTCCCCATCCAGCACACTCTAGTCTACTACGAGCCTGCTTATCTCAATTAGACTGCAGGCAAGGCTTCAACTTATTCATCCTTGAATCCCAAGTGCCTGGCAAGGTGCTTGGCACACGGTAGTGAGAGCTGGTTGAATTTAGTCTAGGAGATAAATGGAAAAGAAGAAAATAAGAGGCAGAGAAGACCCCCAGGGGTTAAGAGCCCTGATTTTGCCACTTAGTACCTTGGTGACCTTGGATAGGTGACTTTAGCCTCTCAGTGTCTTTGTTTCCTTGTTTGTAAATAGGGTCTATGATTGCCTCGACCTCAGATGGTTATTGTGAGGGTTAAATGAGCTAAGAGATCCAAATGTGCTTAGAAGAGCATCTGACTCACAGTAAGTCCCTGGTAAGTGTTGTTGCTATTTTTGTTAGTAAGATGATAAGAAGTCCTACCACTGAAAGGATGTGCGGGTAGAAATGAGCAATTGCAACTAGAAGGGCCTGTGTGCCCACAATCAGGGGTGAGGAGGAGTGTCATGGAGCAGGTAAGTTTCCCCACACACCATGGCCAAGAGACTTCAAAGCAAGTAAACATCAGAGGGTGACATTTGACTTTTTGCAGAGCAAATGGAACAATCACTGTGCTAGCCTTGTGCAGGCTGGGGCAGGAAATGGGTTAGCCGGAGTGAATGGTTGACATAGGTGACAAGGAGTCCATGGTGCCAAGCCAAGGCTGGGGTTTTGAAGGGAGAATAAAGATGTATGTGTTGGTGGGGGTGGGGGAATGTGATTTGGTGGGGAGGAAGAAGGGTAGAAGAGAGAAGAAATTTCTTGGGGCATCTGAGATCCACCTGATAATATTTGACACTGTCTTCAGGCAACAGGTAATTGCTTTATTGCATTAAAATTTCCAAAATTAAAAAGATGTATTGCAGCAGCTGCCTGATAAGATTTCAAAGATTCAGAGGAGACAAAGATGTATTAGAAAAATACCCTAAAGCCCTGCATGATAAGACTAAGCAGGGAAATAATGCAATGGATGTCAGCTCAGTTATTCAGGGTTTACATTGATTTCTCATGAAAATGAAACACCACCTCTTATGACATCAAGATTAGGTGTGTAATTTGTAGATAACCTAGACCCCACTGGCTCTTTCTCCTCTTGTTAGCCCTTCTCAGATGAAAAACATTGTGAGATGCCCCTTATGCGAACCTGATAGAAGTGAAGAAAACCATTTTAGCCTACCCTTCAGAAGAGCCTGGGTGGGCTGTGGCTCAAAGGAACTCAAGGATCCTTTCTGTTGTTAAGACCCTAGGATTCTAATCCTGCCTTCTATATGGCGATGGTTCTGTTGTCCCATCATCAGGAAAACAGGCAAAAGGTGCTTTCTCAGCTTCCTTTGAGACTAATCTGAATCCCTTGTGAGGTATGTGATAAATTGGGAGAACAGCCCATAATTAAAGAACGTTCCACCAATTCTCTCCCGCCTCCTGGCCAACACCTGTAATTCTGTAGTCAGATAATCAACCCTTGTCGTTGAGGCTTTGACTGCCATTACAGTGCAAAATCCTGAAGATGTCTTCTGCGTTTGCCTCTTAAGATTGAAAGTCATTTTAGAAATCTAGGATCTGAGGGCTGGGCACGGTGGCTCATGTCTGTAATCCCAGCGCTTTGGGAGGCTGAGGCAGGCAGATCACTTGAGGTCAGGAGTTCATGACCAGCCTGGCCAACATGGTGAAACCCCGTCTCTACCAAAAAATACAAAAATAAAAATAAAAATTAGCCAGCATGGTGGCATGTGCCTATAGTCTCAGCTACTTGGGAGGCTGAGGAAGGAGAATCACTTGAATCCACGAGGAAGAGTTGCAGTAAACCGAGATCCCACCATTGCACTGCAGCCTGGGTGACAGAGTCCGTCTCAAAAAAAAAAAAAAATCTAGGATTTGAGAGCAGGTAAGAACATAGGGGGGCAGTGGTGAGATGGGTACCTAGAGGGGAGTGAAAGAGAGGCCAGGGTTGCCCAAGTCCAACCTCATGTCTCTGCTCTGCTTAAACCCCTTCTGCAGCTCTCTACTGCCCTGAGAATGACATCCCCACTGTTCACCATGGCCTTAAATCCCCTGCGAATTCCACCTCATCCTCTGCCACTTCCCTTCACTGCTCTGAAGATGCCCTGGTCTTGTTTCAGTCCCTTGGACATACCCAGCTCTTCTCCATCTTTGCATGTGTCATAGCCTCTTCCTGGAAAACCTTCCTGCTGCTCATCCCAGAACTGACTCTTCATGGATTTACTCTTGTTTTGAGAGAAGGGGGGCATGTCCACCACCAGAGGGGAGCTTGCTATCTTGGTAGCCATTGTCCCCTGACACCTGGCGCACCTACTATATAGAGTCACCATTCAAGTGGATGTTGAATGAGTACACTTGTTTCACAGTTTGGTTGGGCAAGCCCCAAAGCTTGGTTCCCGGTAGGATCAGGCTTTGTGAGTGGGCTAAGTTTCTATAAACGTCTCCCTACCAGTTTCCAGTCTTGGTGAAACTATCTTTGTGGGCACAAATGAGAAAACTTGCCAATTGTATCACCAGTTACCAGCTATGGATCATGCGAGCCGGGTCCACAGAAGAGCCTGATCCTCCTTTCACTTTTTATTTCCTCCAGTCATGGGGACAGAGGGGCGCCACCTTTTCAGAAACTCTAAGAAAGAGTGTTCATGAAAGTGGTCAGAGAGTTTTACAATTTTGCCATTAGGAATGATTAAATGTCTGTGACCAATGCCTCTGTGATTAAATTGCATTGGGAGTTCCAAAGTTTGCTTTCTGTGTATTAAGAGTTAAATGAGAAGCAAGCAACTGAACTTCTCATTTAGAAAATATTTCTTCTCTCCTTGGCCCGGTGCAGCAGCTCACACCTGTAATCCCAGCACTTTGAGTGGCCGGGCGGGGGACCACTTAATGCCAGGAGTTAGAGAGCAGCCTGGTCAACATGATGAAACCCCATCTCTACTAAAAATACAAAAATTAGCCAGACACGGTGGCACGCACCTGTAGTCCCAGCTACTCAGGAGGCTGAGGCAGGAGAATTGCTTGAACCTGGGAGGTGGAGGTTGCAGTGAGCCGAGATCACACCACTGCACTCCAGCCTGGACAATAGAGCGAGACTCCATCTCAAAAACAAACAAAAAAAAAGTGAAAAAAATAACATTTTTTCTCTCCTGGACCCAGAAGCTCCTTCCATCCATGAATCCAGGAAGTAGGAATGAGAGCTGCACCTGCAGGGTAGAAAATGCAAGTAACCCTTATGTGAGACGTAACACCCAGGCAAGGTGAGCCTCAGGAAACGGGAACCCTCCAATGGCACTGCACATCTGGACTGGGCCACTCTGCGTACCAGAATTTGTATAACGTTTTAGATTTGCATAGATATAGGAATATACAAGAAGGAGAATATATAGGAGGATTTAGCAGTGGTTATTTCTGAGAAACAGAGAGTACATGTAGTTTTGGGGGTTTTGCTTAGCTTTTTTTTTAAGTTTCTGGTTTGCTTTTGGAATGAACATGAACATGATTTACTTTTGGATTTTTTAAAAAACATTGAATATTTAAAAATTTTAAAATAATAGGCACTCATTAAGCAATAAAATTACAAAACAGTAGAGTTACAAAGGAGGGAAAAAATGTTCAAATCAACTGCTATTTATGTTTGGGGTTTTTAAAAATTGTATTTTTTTTAAATAAACTGGTTTGTCTTATTTAGCATAGCTATAATGATACTACATATAAAATATTTTTGCTTGCATTCTTTCACTTATTTCATTGTAAGTACTTTCCATGTTATTACTTAGTCTTTACAACACTATTTTAACTTGCAAATAAAATTCTGTTGAAATATCACAGTTTGACTTTTACTTCTGTCTTCAACAGGAGATATATATGTTCTTTCCAATGTTTCATGGTTACAAGCTGCCCTTAGCATGTCATGCCATAGAGTTTAGATTCTATTCTTAAGGCAGTGGGAAGTCACTGACAGATGCTAGGCAGCCAAGTAATGTCATTGAGTTTTCATTTAAGAAAGTTCTTCTGCGCTTTCTGAAAAAGTTGGCTAGGGTAAGGCTGAAGGTAGGGAGAACAAGGAAGCTGAGGCTGAAGCTGAAACTTCCCAGACCTCTCATTTCACAGAAATTGATACTTACAGTGCCAGTCTTGCCCTCACTTTACACCGGATTACAAAAGTTTGAGCATTATGAGAATTTTGGGCTCCAACTTCTTCATTTTACAGTCAAATAAGGCTCAGAGGGTTTAAGTGACTTCTCTAAGGTCACATAAAGATTTACTGGAGCCTAGAACATAAGGCTTCTGATTTTAGTCTCATGTCCTTCACCACAGCAGGCTGCATCATGCAATAATATAAATTAAATGTCGTTGGTATACTCAGCACTGTGTTAAGGTGAAGAGAGGTTTATAAGTGTGTAGAAGACAGAGATCTTTTATGATAGTAAAGGTGGTGATAGTGATGATGATGATCATAATATTAGTGATGGTGGCAATGGTGGTGGCAATGGTGATGGTGGTAGTGGTGGTAATGATGGTGGTAGTGGTGGTGGTAGTGGTAATGGTGGTGGTGGTGGTGGTAATTGATGGTGGTAGTGGTGGTAGTGATAGTGTTGGTGGTGGTGGTGGTAGTGATGGTGGTAGTGGTAATTGATGGTGGTGGTAATGATGGTGATGGTGGTGGTGGTGATAGTGGTGATGGTGGTGGTAATGATGGTGATGGTGATGGTGGTGGTAGTGGTGATGGTGGTATTGGTGGGGGGGGGTAGGATGGTGGGTGGTGGTGGTGGTGGTGGTGGTGGTGGTGGTGGTGGTGGTAGTTGGTGATGGTGGTGGTGGTAATGATGGTGGTGGTGGTAATTGGTGGTGGTGGTGATAGTGGTTGTGATTCTTTACAAAGGACAAAGTACTTCCACAGCTATGATCTAATTTGATCTTCAAAATAACTCGAATAATAGTGGCCAGGATTTCTTGCAACGCTAGGCATCATGTGAGATGTTTTATTTATTTGATACCATAGCCCTGTGAGATTGGTATGATTGTTCTTCACATTTTACAAATGAGGAAACTATGACTCAGAGAGGTGAAATGACTCACCCAAATAAACAAGGAAGCCATCATTAGAACCCGTTTTATCTAACTATGTGAATTTTACTGACTTGTTTTTTTCCAGGAATCACCATGCAGACAATACTTTCCTCTGATGGGTAATTTAATCAAACTATTGAAGGGCATGGCTGAATAAGAAGGGAGGAGGGCTGGCTGGCCTGGCCAGGTGCCCACGCACCTGGGTTATTGGGAATAGGCTAGCCACTCCTTCCAAAGATACCCCTCCTGAAGGACATGTAATACAAGAAGGGGTACTCCACACAGCAGCATTCTTCATGTGTAACAGCAGCCCGTGAAACAGGGCTAAATGCTAAGGAACTGAAAAGCATGAAAGAGCTAAAAACCACTGGGCCACTTTGCCATGTGAACCTCATTATTAAGAATGCTACCTCAGGGCTGGGCGTGGTGGCTCATGCCTGTAATCCCAGCACTTTAGGAGGCCGAACCATTTGAGATCAGGAGTTCAAGATCAGCCTGACCAACATGGTGAAACCCCGTCTCTACTAAAAATACAAAAATTAGCCAGACATGGTGGCATGCACCTGTAGTCCCAGCTACTTGGGAGACTGAGGCAGGAGAATTGCTTGAACCTGGGAGGTAGAGGCTGCAGTGAGCAAAGATCACGCCACTGCACTCCAGCCTGGACAACAGAGCGAGACTCCATCTAAAAAAAAAAAAACAAAAAAACAAAAAAAGAGGCACAAGATGTGATGGGTATGTGAGTTGGTAGAAGACAGAACTGTTTTTCTTTTTCTTTTTTTTTTTTTTTTGAGATGAGGTTTCGCTGTTGCTGCCCAGTCTAAAGTGCAATGGCATGATCTCAGCTCACCGCAACCTCTGCCTCCCAGGTTCAAGCAATTCTCTTGTCTCAGCTTCCCAAGTAGCTGGGATTACAGGCATGCACCACCATGCCTGGCTACTTTTTTTGTATTTTAGTAGAAACAAGGTTTCTACATGTTGGTCAGGCTGGTCTCGAACCCCTACCTCAGGTGATCCGCCCACCTCGGCCACTCAAAGTGCTAGGATTGCAGGCGTGAGCCACCACGCCTTGCCAGAACTGTTTTTCAATCCTGAAATCCTCTGAAAATTGATCACTCCTTATAGGTTCCTATTCTAAATCTAAACATTTGTTGCTATAGGCAACAGAGTTTGTGAGTGAACAAAACTGCCCAGGGCAAATGTGCTTCTGGAAACATGATAGCAAACAGTTATTATTGGGTCATTTCAATGTGAACTTATTTGGAACAGCTGTACTTGGTTCAGGTATATAAGTGTAGCCCACAATTAATTAACCATCATGATTGATTTACTGGGGAAAATGCAGAACACCAGGAAAGTAAATGTCACATTTGTTTTTATTTTCTGCCCTAAACAAATCATAAGTACCATAAGTTTAGTAGTCTGACACAACTGTGCCAGGGATATTCATTCTCCTGTAATGAATGAGATTCAGGGAAAAATGTGATGATTGCCAAAAGCACTGACCAGGGAGACAAAGTAATTTCTTCGTTAAAATACACACACACACACACACACACACACACACAATCTAGGCCCGGCGCGGTGGCTCACGCCTATAATCTCAGCACTTTGGGAGGCTGAGGCAGTTGGATCACCTGAGGTCAGGAGTAAGAGACCAGACTGGCCAACATGGTAAAGCCCCAACTCTACTAACAATACAAAAAAATTGGCTGGGTGTGATGGCAGACGCCTGTAATTCCAGCTACTTGGGAGGCTGAGACAGAAGAATCACTTGAACCTGGGAGGCAGAGGTTGCAGTGAGCTGAGATCGCACCACTGCACTCCAGTCTGGGCAGCAAGAGCAAAACTCCACCTCAAAAAGAAAAAAAAAAAAACAACAACAAACAGGAAAACACTGATCCTTATACAATGGAGGAGAAAACCAAAGACCACCGAAAGCACCTGTCTTTATTTCAATTTGACCATGTTACAAACTGGGCTTTCTCAGGGTCATTGGTTTTGCTCACCATGTGGCAATGGGTTTTCTGCTCCTCATCCTCCCCCAGACATCAGCACAGTTCACTTTCTCCTTCTTCAGGCCTTCACTCAGATGTCACCTTTTCCTCAGTGCCCTCCCTAGTTCTCTATCTAAAACCACGCACTCCCCTCCCTCCACACTGCCTATGCATCTTTCCTGCTTTTTAGCTCCTTAGCACTTATTACTATTTCAATACTCTATGTTTTAAATATTTATTTGTGATTGCTGTCTCCCCCACTAAAATGTAAGCTCTGTGAGAGCAGGGATCTTTGTCCTTTTTGTTTTCCCATTTTTCCAATGAGCACAGTGCCTGATACACAGTAGGCTCTAAATATATATTTATCGAACAGGTGAATGAATGAATGAATGAATGAATGAATGAATGAATGAAACAATCAGTCAATCAATTTCTTCAATAAAGTTATTGAGAACCTACTAAGAGGCAACACATAGCAGGCTCTAAATACCTATTTGTTGAACAGATGAATGAATAAATGGGTCAATCAATCAATCAATCAAATTCTTCAATAAAATTATTGAGAACCTAGTAGGAGGTGTAACTATGGAGTGATGGAGAAAATATCATTCATTGAGCCTCTTAATAGCATTTATTCAGCCTCCATAATCTGTCTTAGATATGGAAAGCTAGGTGATTTTCATGTCTTATACAGAAACCCCAAAATGCTATTTTAAAATATGGCTGCAAGTTGTCGCCTTTGTCTACGGGGTGGGGACAGAATTCATCCTAGACATAAAACTGCTCTACTGTGTAAGAAAATATTTCATGGCACTTGGCTGTGCAGAAATGAGGGGAAGGTGGACTGAGGTTGTTCTTCATAAGCAAAGCAAAATCGACAGTGATTTCCTTGGGCAGTATTTTTGGTTGTTTTTGTGAAGGCATTGTCGGTTTGTCCCTGACAAATGTAAAATACAGAAATTCTGGTTTGAGCTGAGCTGGGGAGGGATTCTAGGTTTGAGCACGAAAGCAGATTTGAGAAGGAACTTGGTTCTGAGGGAAGAGACCCCACAATCATGGAGGCCAACTGGTGGCCAAAAAGAGAGACTGACTGTCAGGGAGGGGCTCCTTCTAATGGGAGATGATGATAGACCTACAGTAATGTTTAAGATCTAATTTTCACTTGCCCAAGCAATGTGCTCCACCCCTCAGCAAATTGGTTACACAAAACTACTGAGTGAGCACCAACTGTATAGCTGTACTAGGTGTTAAAATATTAAAATATTTCATACTGGTTGGTAGATGGCCTCTGTCCTGAGGCTTTCTCTCCCAGTTATCCCCTAGGACACTGTTACCTTGAGTACCCCAGCCCACCCCAAGCCCCCTTAGCCACCCCGTGATCCATAACCCTAAGGGTTATGCCTGACACCACAAGGATCCTTTGGGATGGATTGGCCATTCACTGGGCTACAGCAGTTTTTTTTTTTTTTTTTTTTTTTTTTTTGAGACGGAGTCTCGCTCTGTCGCCCAGGCTGGAGTGCAGTGGCCGGATCTCAGCTCACTGCAAGCTCCGCCTCCCGGGTTTACGCCATTCTCCTGCCTCAGCCTCCCGAGTAGCTGGGACTACAGGCGCCCGCCACCTCGCCCGGCTAGTTTTTTGTATTTTTTTTAGTAGAAACGGGGTTTCACCGTGTTAGCCAGGATGGTCTCGATCTCCTGACCTCATGATCCGCCCGTCTCGGCCTCCCAAAGTGCTGGGATTACAGGCTTGAGCCACCGCGCCTGGCCTAGCAGTTGTTAAATACTCTGACTCTCATGGCTCATGCCTGTAATCCCAGCACTTTGGGAGGCCAAGGTGGGCAGATTGCTTGATGCCAGGAGCTCAAGACCAGCCTGGGCAACCTGGCAAAAGCCTGTCTCTACTAAAAATACGAAAAACAATTAGCCGGGTGTGGTGGCATGTGCCTGTAGTCCCAGCTACTCAGGAGGCTCAGGTGGGAGGATGGCTTGACTCTGTGGGGGTGAAGGCTGCAGTGAGCCTTCTGCACTCTACCTGGACATTGGAGTAAGACCCTACTTCAGAAAAAAAAATTCTGACTCAGCCCTGCCTCCACACACGTACCAGCCTGGTTTGGGAGGTGAGGTAGAGAATAAAGGGGAAGACTGTGTCCACAACCAGGTAGAAGCAGAGCAGAAAGAGGCAATAGTATGAGAGACTGGAGGGCCAGCTACAGTGGAGAAGGGGAAGGTGTTGTGGGATGGGAGGTAGGGCATAAGTCACAGGCAACACCCAAGACACACAGGCACTTGGTAAATATCTTCAGTACTATCCAGACGGCCCTAGTATCCTGCAGTCACACAGAGCAAGGATTCAGGCTATCACTATCTAGTGTTAAACAAAATGAGCTTGCAGAAGGCTAGGAACTCAGGGACGCTGAGATTACATATCAGATGGAGAGAAATACAATGTAGCCCTTCCCAACAAGGAACTGCTGATTCTGATAGATTCCATTTTATATCAAAGGATAGTTGGTGTCAGGGAAGAATGGGCTGAAAGAAAACAGCATCATTCCCCATGTATTTAATCAGATGTTCAACTGTGCAGGGGTTTGGCAGGGCTGTGGCTGGCGCCCTCATGCCAGCTCCAAATCTGACACATTCCACGTCGCGAGCGCCCCAGGAAGGAACGCAGGGCCCCCCCTGTGTTTATCAGACTCTCTGCTCAGCCCCAGCACTCTTTTCTCTTAATATTAGGAAAATTAAAGAGAAACTATGCAGCGGAAGTCAAAGCAGGCATCTTCAAGAGACCCAAGCCAACACTTTTGGGGAGGTGGGGACTCACATTTTCATAGGCCCCTTCGTTCTAGTTCTCTCTTCTCCTTTTGTCCTTCCACGTTCAATCTCTGCTTTTCCTCTCACACCTGCACCTTTTCCTTAATGATAAGGATCACACCCCACTCGCCGGCAACATGGTCAGCCCCGTGCCAGGCACTGAGGTGACACTCTGCCCGGGGCTTGCTAAAAGCAGACCAACGGCTCCCTTCTCACTGCAGAAAAGCCAGCTTGTGCTCAGGAAGCCAGAGAACGAAAATTGCAATTCACCATAACTAGGACTCAAGACAGAGCTATCAGAAAGCCTAGGAAAGAGCCAGTGGTCCCTTCATCCTCCTCCTGCAGGGTGGTGAACACTTCAGAGAAACACTTCATTTGAGACCAAAGAGGTATGTCTGCCATGCCTAGCAATATTCGTTCAGGATCTTCTAGAGCAAAATGTCTTCCCTGCTGCCTCTTCGACCTTCTCGCCTACAACTCTCCCCATGCTCCACTCTGGCCACACGGACTTCCTTGCTGTTTCAGGGATTTGCCAAGCATGATCCTTCCGCAGAGCTCTGTACCTCCCATTCTCTGTGTCTGGAACACTCTAGATGTCTCTGCAGCACCTTCCCTCCCTTCCCTCAGGTCCTCGCTCAAATATCACTTTCTCAGAGATCCTCCATGACGACGCTACCAAAAAATCACATATACCTCTAGTCACTCTCTCCACCGTTACCCAGCCTTATTTCCTTTCCAGCACTTTCCCCACCAGACATATGTGATGTTTGTTTATTTTCTGTCTCTTCCATTAGTATGTAAGGTCTCAATATCAGGCACATGTCTGTCTTGTTTGCTGCAGAGACCTCAGTTCCCAGAAAAGAACTTGGTGCAAAGCAGATGCTCAATAAATAATATTGAATAAATGACCAAATGGTCCCTCAACTCTTGCACCACCAAATATTATTTTATTATTAATTTTTCCCCAAAAAAATCTTAAGAAATCCTTATGACATCACTGAAAGCCAGTCTAAGCTTCTGAGAAGTGAAACTAACTGATGTAGCCTCACTAACTTGTTATAATCCCAGCCATGGGAGCCTTTTAATTGACCTTGTTAGCTTCATTCCAGGTAAAGGTGTAATTTACATTAGCCTCTCCAGCCCCCTATAACCCAGGGCACATCTGTGGGAATCGCTGCTTCACGCCTTCAGTAAGATCACTTCTTCCCACTAACAGAGCATCTACCCTCACACACTGTGTGTATACACTTGTCTACACCCCCATCCTGATGCCCAGGCACCACACAAGCACTAGACTCAAGAATATCCCATTTGATCACTCAATATCAAACAAATATTTTTCCCACATCTACAAGATGTTGGTAATACGCAATAAACAACAGTGCTGTGGAACTTACGTTGTAGAAATTAAACAATTAAATGTTAACTTGAATTAAAACTGACCTAGAAATGTGGAATATTCAAAGACATAATCTATGTTAAAATTTTTTATTTTCATAGTTCTGGAAATGGATAGTGGTGATGGCATCACTATATTGTGAATGTACTTAATGCTACTGAATTGTACACAAAAATGGTTAAAATGGCAAATTTTATGTTATGTGTATTTAACCACACAAAAAAATTTTTTCATTTTCTTTCCTGGGATATGCTTTAAACATGTGTTTTGTGGTTCAGCAATCTGCACCTCTTCACTTAAATTTCTTTGATTAGGTAGAAAAGGAGTTTACACAAAGGGTATTAGGTAGCTCACAGAATTATCAGGAAGACTGGAGAAACAGGCTTGAGGCTGTGTTTTGAGAGAGAACATTCACAGAACTGCTCTCTCACCACTACAACCAGGCACTGGATGCTCAGTTCACAGTGTCGCTACTTAAACCAGGATCTTACTTTACCGCAACTGCTGCTGCCCTCAACACCAGTAGTAGCACTTCTGAACCAGGAATTTGACTTTTCAGCCACTGCCACTACAAAACATCCCCTCCACTATCTTCACCAGAAAATGGATTCTGGATGGCACTGGCATTCCTATACTGTCCACTTTCAAAGAGAAGTCTCAAGTCTCACACAAACATCATGTCTGGTGGGTGGAGCCCAGATCCCATGCCAGGGCATTAGCTGCAAGGGAGCCTAGGAACATGTTTTCAGATGAGCTCATAAGGCAGGACTTTCTCCAAATACCGGAAGGCTTTTCAATAGGTGCTGTGCAGCCAGGAAACATGACAAGTGTCCCCTACAGATATGCTCTTATTTTGCTCTTTTCTTTTTTCCCTGCTAACCACATTTTCACTTCTCCAAAGCATCACTTACACTCCACTTCCTCAGACTCCTATAGAGCAGCCGCTAGAATAGTTTGGAGCCTCCCCCAAATTTCTCTGTGTACAGATGCACAGTGGGGTGTCAGGCTCACTGTGGGCCGGAAGAGAATCAGAACACAGAGCAATTTCTCTGCAAGCCGAACTTCCCTGATGCTTAATCCCTAGACAAAATTCAGACACTTGAAGATAGACTGTAGGATGGAATAGACAGACAGAGGCGGAGTGAGCCAGATAACAATTCCTACCCTGGAAAAATATTGTCAACCTAGCAGATACTCATGAAGTCCTTTCAGTTTATTTTATTTTATTTTATTTTGTTTTGTTTTATTTTATTTTATTTTTTGAGATGGAGTCCTGCTCTGTCACCCACACTGGAGTGCTGTGGTGCAATCTTGACTCACTGCAATCTCTGCCTTCTGGGTCCAAGCGACTCTCTTGTCTCAGCTTCCCAAGTAGCTGGGACTACAGGCACATGCCACCACGCCTGGCTAATTTTTGTACTTTTTACTGGAGACTGGGTTTCACCATGTTGGCCAGGCTGGTCTCGAACCCCTGACCAGCGTGATCTGCCCACCTCGGCCTCCCAAAGGGCTGGGATTACAGGTGTGAGCCACCATGCCTGGCCAAAATCCTTTCAATTTATGTTAATTCATTGATTCAACATTTCACAGATGTTTATCAAGGACCTACATTGTTCAATGGGCCAGGCCCTGTTATAGATGCTGGGGATTCGGTCATTGATAAAATAGACGAAATTCACTGCCTTCATATACAGTCTAGTACATGAGGAGAAGTACTACTCAACCAACTTACCAACCGATTTCCTGATGGAATGACCCATACACAATCCAGTGTGGTGGTTCCTGGCCTTCTTTCTAGTGGTAGACGTAGAATAAATGACACCAGTAGCTCCAAAGGGGTGACAGTATAGTAGCACTAGTTACATGCCAGGCACTGTGCTAAATGTTCTCCACACATGAACCCACTCGGTCCTCACCACAACTCTCTGAGGTAGGTTCTCTTACCATTCCCATCTACAGATGAGAAACTGAGGTAAAGAAGGTAAAGTTGCTTGCCCAAGGTCACACAGCTAGTAACAGCTGAGCCAGGAGTAAAACCCAGGCAGTGTGGCTTCAGTGTTCAGCTCCGCTACAGCACAGCTGGCAAATACGGGGGATTATTGCGTCATTCCCTGAGAGTCAGCTATAACTAACTAATTTTCCCTGCTACTCAGAAAGCAACTTTAAACTCATGCTAATTCAATTATGTTGTTAAAGACATAACTCAGTGGAAAACGTTTACTCTTTTCAATCAGTAAAGAACTTGCTGCAACATACATTACGTTGGTCATGACAGGCTGGTTGGAGGCTGACTTAAGGAAACTCGGGCAGGATGATTACTTCTGACCAGCTAGTGTTATTCAGTTCCAGGCGGGTTTGGGGGCACCTCTGGAATGAATCAGATTGCCAAATAAAAATACCTATTAGGCAGGGCGTGGGGGGGGGGGCGGTGGCTCACGCCTGTGATACCAGCACTTTGGGAGGACAAGGCGGGTGGATTGCCTGAGGTCAGGAATTCGAGACCAGTCTGGCCAACATGGTGAAACACCGTTTCTACTAAAAGTACCAAAAAAAATTAGCCAGGCTTGGTGGGTGCACCTATAATCAATGCTACTCAGGATGCTGAGGCAGGGGAATTGCTTGAAACAGGGAGGTGGAGGTTGCAGTGAGCCGAGACTACGCCACTGTACTGCCTGGGTGACAGAGCGAGACGTTGTTTCAAAAAAAAAAAAAAAAAGCTATTATTTATTTAGGGCTTATGATGTGCTGGACAATGATCTAAGCTCTTTAAACATATTAACTCTCCTATCTACTTCAAGGGCCCTTTTCCCAGCACAGAACCCAGCCCAAACCCATGCCCTCTGAGAATGTCCCCAAGAGATCCAAGACGGTCCAGGCAAGAAAGCTGTGTTTACCCCAGTTTCTTGAAGGACCTGTCAGTCCAGCCCGGCCCTGCTTTGGCATTGGAGAAGCCAATTTCAGGGACCTCTTGGTGAGCTGCGATGGCCTCCAAGAAGGAGACAATGTCATCACCTCTCCGGGAAGCAATTTGCCCTTCCCCTCTCCACCTCAGAGGGCACTCTCTGATTCACTTAATGCTAGGCTGCTTCTGAACAGTGATCTGCTATTCAGAACTGCTCCATCCTCTGTGACCAATCAAAGAACACAATATCCTAGAGACAAAGCCGACAGGCATACCTTATTCTGACTTGACAGCTTTCATGTCTGTGTCAGCCTGCCTTATTCTATTTAGGAATCATCACAGCTCCAGCTTTCCTTCTCAATAATACAGTAAACATCCAGCCATGACTCAAGCCAGATATTTGCTGCTGCCCAAACTGCACCTTATCCAGGCTCTCTTGTGGTCCCTAAGTCATTATCCACACAACAAGCCAGGTGCCAGCTCCACCTAGCAAGGCCTCCCTCCCCTGGCTTCTTGCCAAGGCTGCTCTTAGCCTGGGTTAATGAGCCCCCTCCACCCCCACCCCACCCTCTGCTCTCTCACCCACTCAAGCAGGCTGGAATTGAGAGAGAGAGTTCAAGAGCTGTGAAAAATGAGCAAGGCTTGGAAAACAGGAAAAATGCAAACTGAAAGCCCTTCATGCCAATTTTAGGGCAGCCCCCGTTAGGAGAGCAATAAAGAAATAGCAATTTACGCAATTTAGAAGCAAAAGGCCCTTTCATCTGGAGTGGCTGTTTAATGAGAAGCACGCTCCGCTGCAGAGGGGGGTGGGCTCCAGCTAGAGTGCACACCTTCCTGCAGCAGAGGAGAGGCTGCCTTGCTGAGCGGCCGCTTGTGGCTGCTCCTAAAGCAGTGGGAGGCGGGGTGACTGAGCAGAGAATCGCCTGGTGGATGCGAAATTCCATTTTAGGCTGTTGTGTCTTGTGAATGTTCTCTTCCAGGGGGTCTACCCTATGCTCAGGTACAGGAGGCAGGCAGCTGGCCGGAGCATTAGTCATGCTGAACTGTGTGACGGAGAAAGAAGGGCAGTAAGAGACAGCAAATAGCAGCAGCACTCCATCTCTGGAATAGTCTGCAGGGCTAAAATTGGAGATTTGCTGTCATCAGAAAAACACCACCTTTATCAATCTAACCACTTGAGCCAACTCCTCCTCCCCCCGCCCACAGCATGAGGTGGACGGTTTGGAACCAGCTAGGCCACTGCTCTCCAAGTGTGGTTCGGAGACAGCGTGGGCATTGGGATTACCTGGAGTTTAGTAGAGATGCAGCCCGTGAGGTCCCACTACCCAGGAGCTACTGAATCCAAACCTGCATTGGCCCACCATGCCCTGGTGATTCTCCTGCACTCATTCCCTGATTAGAGCTGTTCTAGGCCTTCCTCTTGGTTGTGAGGAGAGAGATGAGGGGGAGGAGACGAACCCCAAAGGCACAGGCTCTTTCTTGGGTGAGCTGGTGGATAGACACAGGGAAAGTGGCCTGTGAGTAACACAGCAGCTCTTCCTGCTTGCAGGAAACTTTCAGCACTGAGTCACCATCATTGTCCAGCTAACTTCTACAGCCCCTCCTCTCTCCAGCCAGGTGAGAAACACCAGGGGGCAATGACCTCAGCCCTTTACGTATACAAAACTGTTTATTTCCTTTTGCCTGTAGGAAATCATGTCTATTAAGTATTCCTGGAGCTTCTGACCGCATCAAATTGAGAGGGACTCAGCCCCTTGGGAGGAGCTCTGCCAGTTCAAGACCCTCACCCCCACCCTCTTGTCTGGCCCAGGCCTTATTCTCAGCTATCTGGGGCTAGCAGGCAGGTTAGCCTTCACCACTGAGGTCCCTGGTAAACTTCTACAGATAAACCCCATTTAATTTTTTGTGTGTGTTGCCTGCCCCTCCCCCACCACTGCAAGATGCCAGGAACAAAGAAAGGTTATATTACAAAAATTATTTGAAAGAAAACCTCCTAAGCATTTTCTTAACCTTGCAAATATTTCAAGAATGTCTGTGTTGTCAAGAGTGTGAAGAATGTCTCCTTGGACATCCGTCAGTGTCACTGAAAAAAGAAATAAATCTCTGATGTGGAGAGTGTGAAAAACAGTGTATGAAGGAAAAGCAGCACTTTTCTTTTCGTAGTAGACAATGCTGGCGTGCACATGTTTTCTCATGTTACATTAGAACATGCTCTGGCCCCCGTCCCTTCTGCCCCCATCTGCCCTTCTCTGTTTGCTTCAAGAAGGCCTTCAAGATAGCAATGTTCATTTATTTGAGCAAAGATGTGTCAAAATTGGTTTTAGAAAATTGCTGTGAGAAAGCTACATGAACGTGATCTTTGAGCCAGCTAATTACTCACAAGCTGGGGCCATTTTCAAGTATTAACAGAGTTTGACAGAACATCAAGTATGATATTGAGGACCTTATTATGTTTGTGCTGTATTCCCAAGCCCAGCACAGTTCCTGCCACATTGTAGGCACTTGGAAAGTGTCTATGGCTGAAGGAGTGAAGGAATCAGAAGAACAGAGGGCCAGATAGCAGACAGTGCATCTCAGAGTGCCTCACTGCGTTCCTCCACAGGGTCATGTCAAGCACCCAGAGATCCTGCATATTTATATATAAATTGAGGATGAAAACGGAACAATAAAGATTTGGGGGAGAGTGAATCCTAACAATCCTCAGGCCTCCTAGTCTGTAGAACCCTACCATAAGTATCCTTTTCTATTGCTGGCGGATGCTGTCTTAGGCTGGATTCTGTTAATAGCAGAACTGGAGACAGGGATTCTCATGCAAGTGATTTATCAAAGAGTGCTCCCAGGACAATGGGAGCGAGGACAGCAGGATAGGGAAAACTAGCAAGGAGAGAGCTCAGGGAGTGCAAACTTCACCACCAGGTTGGTCCCACCTTGAGGCAGGGGCCCATCAGTCTCAGTCATTGAGTCATTGACAGGATGTGAAAGGAGCAGGGTGAGGAGAGAGGTTGGAAGTGAAGTTGTATCAGAGGAGTTGTATCAGCCCTAAAGGGGACTGGGCAGTGCACCAGGAGCATCTACCACATTCCCAAGTTCTATTTCAAGTTGCAATTGGGCCTGCCTGTCAAGTCTTTGTAATAAACATGTAAGTTGATTTTTGTGGATGCATATAATTTAGGAGACATTTTAACAGCCCTCCATCCTGACCCCCCTTCCTTACTCTATTTACATGCTACATAGTTCATTCATCTTTATCTTATTTATTATCTGTTTCCATACACTAGAATGGGAGCTCCACGAGGGCAGGCATTTGTCACGCTTTTGACTGATGTATCCTGAGGATAGTGCCTGACATGTAGAAAGTACTGGGTAAATATTTGTTGAATGATAGAGTATTCTGACAAACACATTCTGCCTGGTTGTGGTTTAGGGATTTTTGTAATGATTTTTTGGGTCCAAGCAATCAACTTCTGACCCGCATGAATAAGCAGGGAACTCTAACCTACCGGAAGAAAGATTAGAGAGCCCTGTGATTCTCAGATTTTAGCGCATTTAAGAATCACCTGGGAATCTTGTTAAAAATTTAATTCTTGGTTCCCCCCACCCAGAAATTCTGATTCAGTAGTTCTAATGGAGCCCAAAAATATGTATTTTACAAAAGCATAACTATCGATTTTGATGTAGGTGACCTGAGCACACATTTTGAAAAACACTGGTAGAGTCTGAGACAGTGGGTCAGTTATAGATAGCTACCCTAGCCCACCCAGATGATCAGCCACAGAGCTGGGGCTAGACCTGGCTCTTCCCACTTCAGTGCAGCATGTTTTCCACTCACATTCTTTCTTAAGATATGTTTATAAGCTTTGCACATATGTTGGTTACCATGGGAACATAAAAGCCTGCTGAAATCTACAACTGTAGTTGGGCTTTGAGGCATAGGTTGATAGATATCTTTAGCAAAATTTGGCTTCACAGTTTATTATGGCTTGTATCGCCCCTATTTTCCTGTAGATTCTTTTAAAATTGTAAACGTGCTTTTGTGGTGTGCTGATGTAATAATCGTTTGTCAGGAGTGAATCCAGTGTGAGCCAGGAACTGGGGCAAAGATGCACAAATTGATTTGGGGGGTGTACTAAAGACATGGGGAAGTTGTACGGAAAACTGTGAAATGAACTGGTGTGATATAATGCATGGTGAAGAGCTTTGGGGCAGGAGTACATTTGCTGATGAAGAGTTAACAAGCTAAAAAAAAAAAGCTGTGAGGAGGAATTTCTCTGGGCCTAAATGAATGAATGAATGAATGAATGAATGAATGAATGAGGGTTGGCTTAACGATATTGCAATGAAACAAATTTCATTCACCACAAATCTTCTGGTTGAGAGCATGGACCATCTTTAAAAAGTGTGTGCTGTGGGTGGGGGTTAGATCCCAAAGGAGGCGTTCGGTGGACAAAGGTGGTTGATAAGCTGTCTCCTGAGAACAAATCCTTGAAGTAAGCACTGTATTACTTGTGTATGACACTTACAGTGTGCCAGGCCCTGCTTTAAGTTTTCAATATCATTTCATTTGACTTCACAACAATACTCTAAGGTAATAATTATTTTTTAAACTTGAGACTGGGTCTCACTGTGTCACCCAGGCTGGAGGAGCGTAGCGGTGCAATCATAGCTCACTGCAGCCTTTGACTCCCGGGCTCATGTGAACCTCTTGCCTCAGCCTCCTGGGTAGTACAGTAGAAACTATTATCTTCATTATACAGATGAGGAAACACAGAAGTTCCATCAGTTGTCTAAATTCATTCAGTATTTGAGCTAAGATTTGATCCAGGCAATCTGGGCCCAGAAGCTTTGCTTTTAACCAACTACTCTTCTCCAGTGCATCTGAAATGTAACAGACGGGACTTTGTCTTCTGGAGCATTGACAGTAGGGTTGAAGAACCATTTAATAAAGACAGCTGGGACAAAACTGAATTTCTTGGCATGTTGGTAGGGGAAGGGTATCAGGAAGGGGAGAAGCAGCACTGAAAATGGTCTTGGAAGATGCATTTCAAGTCATTTTTCTGGAGTTATATGACCTAGATTCTCTCCTCCTTGCCTCTTCGACCTATACAGAAAGTGTACCATATTCATTATTGCATTTTTCAAGTGGATTCTTTTCTGGGGGAGGAGCTCAAAAAGGAGGAAGAGGGGACAGTTGACATCAGTTCCATAGAGGACTGGAGGCACTGGGTTGAAGAGCACAGGGAGTCTGTTTTAACCGTTGTCTTGAGTTGTATGCTCTGACCCAGGATTCAGTAAATGAGGGACCAAAGGAGAGAAGAGCAGTAGGACTGGGGAGGAACGTGGTCTAGATCCTAAATGCTTCCAGGCTGTGGCTGGGAAGCTGTAGGAGAAACCCCATTGCCTTGGCAGTAGAGGCTGCCCAGAGAAAAAGAGAGCCTGAGAGACTGGCCGGGGGGAAGAAACCACCGGAGGCTGGAAACGAAAACCAGAGCTGGTGGCAAAAGTTTGCACCAAACCTCAAACCAGAGAACCTTCTTTTCATATATGTGCCATCAGAGAGAGGCCCTGTGAGTGGGAATTTTTCTGGAATTCATCTTAAATGCAAAGAAGCTAGAGGTGGAAGGAAAAGAGAAGGTCTTGAAAGAGAAGCTGGTCTCACTCAGAGTGGTGCATAGCTCCTCCCTGATCCTACATCCTCTGTCCCTCTTTTCCTCCTCCTCTTCCTCTTCTTCTTTCACTAGTTCTGCTACTTCATGTCTCCCTCCTCTGTGCTCAGCTAAGGTGTGATGAGAGCAAATGAGATAGAAATATACAGAAAGGTTTGTAGACTTAACCCTTCACCCAGGAAGTGTATTTACACTCTAGATAAAGTGCAGCTTGTTAGCCCCAGAGAATTTCTAATTATGAATTTCAAACAGGTGACTGTGGATGTACAGGGCTGGACGAAGCCAGGCAGTGGTAGTGGATATTTGTGAATGAGACATCTACTGTTTTTCCTTTCTTATGCAGGAAACCCTATGCAACACACACACACACACAAACACACACACCATCCTCTTCACATGCACACCTGCACTACAGTTGGGTCATACTCTGGGGAAGGCTGCCCAAAGACTCTGCAGTCTCGAGGAGGAGGAGAGTTAGCCAGGTGAAGTAGGTGCTCTAGGAATAATGCCTTGGACCTGGTAAAGCTAGTGGGGAAGGAGCCACAGCTGCTGAAGCAGTAACATTAGCATCTCATCAAGTAACCCTATAGGATCCCTCTTATACAAGCCTTTGCTAAGTACCAGTACTTTAGTGTGGTCTGATACCAGTATTCAATGTACCAGCATCAGTATATCTTTGGAAGACTGGCTCTATGTAGCCAAACCCTCTCCACCTCCCAGCCAATCTCTCCCAGAGACTACCAATGTTCAAAGTCTCATGTTACTGTGACCTCTTTGGTACCCACAGGCTAGCAAGGTCTGGGGATATTTGAGTTGCAGAGCAAAAATAGAAAAAAATATGTTTTTGCCTTATTATTTGCAATTCAAAGCATGTTCCCTGATCTTTTTCAGTCCATGCATATCTAATATGGCAGTGACACAAACACAGCTTGGTGAGTAGTCCCCTCCCTGTCCCTCAGCCCTCATATGTATACTCACAGATGTGACCCCCTCTGCCCCGGGAGCCTCATAGCCTGGCCTGCCCCATTCCATGCATCATCATTACAGTTCATTACTTACAACCATCTATGATTTAATGGCGAGTTGGCAACAGAGATCCATACAACGGCTGTATTT
This sequence comes from Papio anubis, assembly GCF_008728515.1. Lineage (NCBI taxonomy): Eukaryota > Metazoa > Chordata > Mammalia > Primates > Cercopithecidae > Papio > Papio anubis. Next base: position 95,802,467 of record NC_044983.1, on the reverse strand, counting down.
TGGGTACAAATAGTATGGTTGATTTTTTTTCCCAAGTTCTCAGTTTATTTTTGAAGAGTGAGATAGATTTTCTCACGCATTGAGGGTTTGGAAAGGTTTCTGGTCTGGGAAATCCATGACTGTAATGCAAGGGTTTATCAAAGCTGGTTGTTTCCGAAGCAGGGCGTCACACACTGGTGTGAACAGTGCTGACGTGGGTCCTAGGAGGGTTAGGCTCGGAGGGCAGGTGAAACCACCTGATGTCAGACAAGAGCCAGAGATACTCAGGAATCAGGGCTGTGGCTGGGGACACTCAGGAGAGACTCCAAAATAGGAATCAAGCAAGGGGCCACCCCCAGACCCCCAGGAACTCCCTCAGGGTGACGCAGGGTTGTGACAAGGAAGGCAAGCGTGGGAGATTGGCACATCCTGCCAAAGAGCTCCAGCTTCTCCCACCCCACAAATGTGCTTTGCCTTGTCCTTTGATTACTGACCTGCCAGCCCTCACGTGGCTCTGCACTCTGCGACCTCTGGACTCTGTAGATGCCTGGTTTCTGTTACTTCATTTTTCACTTTCTAAAGAGGTGTGACCTCTTCTGCAGAAGTTAGGGGCTCAAGTCAATGGTTCACGGGAAATCGCTCAGACAGAAAGCCTGAGCTGATATTTGATGGGTGGAAATGAGTCTGGCAGTGCCAGTTGTTCAACATTTTGACTATCATCCCCGTGACCCTTGAGTCACATTCAGCCCAGAGAGAAGCTCATACTGTGAGAGGCTAGATGAGGGAGCAGTCACATATGGCACCCTCTAAATTCTTTCCAGGACCACTCTGCTCATGGCTGGTGTCATCATCACCTGCATTATTTCTATTGTTATTTTTTTTTTCTCTCTCTCTCTCTCTGTCTCCCCCTTCCTTGACTATACTATTGAATACAAAGTAAATTAAGTGTGCTTTTATGTGTCTTGATCTTTGTCTTCCTCTGTATATCTAGGTCTGGGCCTCCCGCTTATTCTTGGCTCAGCTCAAGCACCTGCATGCCTGCCCCTCACCCACCCAGTCCTTAGCACTGTCAACATAAATGTGTGACACCCTGTTTTGGAAACAATGCTGGAAGCAACCTCCTCAGGCTTTGTGGTTCTGCAGCATCTGGGTCCGGTCAAGGACTCTCTCTCCCATTCACCCAAACAACAGATGCTCTTGTGAACACTGTGTTGCCATCCATCACTAATACATTTTGATTACAAGAAGGGTTGCTGGATTTAGCAAATAAAAATACAGGACACCCTGTTAAATTTCAATTTCAGATGAGTAATGAATAAAATTTTACTGTATGTCCCACGTAATATTTGGAACATACATATAATAAAAATTAGCTATTGTTTCTTTGAATTTCAAATTTGACTGGGTGTCCTGTGTTTTATCTGACAAACCGAGTGACAAGTCATACAATAATAACAAAAAGGAATTAGAACTTACTGATGTAGACACCTGAGATATCCAGAGGCTGGACTGGCTGCAGCACACCTGACATTGGAGCCTAAATTATGTCACCAAGAACAGGAAATCCTCTTTCTCTACCTTCTAGGTCAGCCTGTGTGAGTTGGCTCCATTCTTGATAAAGTTCTGTCCTTGTGATGGCAAGACAGTTGCAGTTTTCCAGTCTCCTGTTCTAAGATTCTGAGCTGGTAAAAAAATGAAAAGTTGTTTGCCCAAAGGCTCCCACAAAACTTTTAAGATTCATTCCAGGCCAGGGGTGCAAGGGCTCACACCTGTAATTCCAGCACTTTAGGAGGCCAAGGCAAGAGAATCACCTGAGGACAGGAGTTCAAGACCAGCCTGAGTAACATAGTGAGGACCCCCCCCATGCCCTAGTCTCTACAAAATATTTTAAAAAATAAATTAGCCAGGTGTGGAGGTGCACACCCATGGTCCCAGCTACTTGGGAGGCTAAGATGGGAGGATTGCTTGAGTCGAGAGATCAAGGCTGCAGTGAGCTGAGATGGTGCCCTGCACTCTAGCCTGGGCAACAGAGTGAGACCCTGTTTCAAAAAAATGAAAGGATTCACTCCAGTTAGACCAGCTTAGGTCACCTTTCCACCACTAACCCAAGCTTTGTGGCCAAAGAAATGAAATCCACTGATTCGCTTAGGCTGTTGCCAGAGAATGGGAAAAGGACGCTCAGGAGGTCAGCAATACCTATTCACTACTGACACCAACTTAGTATATGGGTGGGCAATGCTCTTTGACTTCTACAGCAGCTTACAAAGCCCCAGAGAGAGGAAATGTAGAGGTCAATGTAAGGCAGTGTGGGAGGCAAGTCTGCCCCTTTCAAACAGCCCAGAATGTGCCATTAAATTGCTGTCCTGCATACTTCCTGGAGTTAGCAGCCCCCCTTCCTGTTCCCTAACTGTTTCACAAAGTGCCTCATTTGTACCAACACATGAGATTGTTTATGAGTGTGGCTGAATCTCAGAAGTGCAACTTCATTGTCAGAAACACTACTGATAGGAAAGGTTTTCAGGATGTCGAATGACCCAGGCACACATGATCTACTAGATGGCTTTTCTGTGTATCTGTTTGCAAAGGCAATTGGCTTAGAACATTGTGAATGTTTAACCTGAATTTAGTTATGTCTTAAGGGATTGCCTCAGTTTTGGTAAGTATTTTTTAATAATACTGTTTAAAGAATTGCTTCTTTTTCAAATCAAGTGTGGAAAACTAGGCATTGCTACAATCCTACAAAGATTCTACGAGCAGAACTGAATGGGGAAATGAACCATTAATCAGTGGTCTAATTAATGTTTTTCTTTACATGAAAAAAAGTTTAAAGGCTAAAGGCCTAAGAAATAAGATAGAAGATTCTTTCTCTCTCATGTAAAATAAGTCCGGAGGGAGGTAGCCCAGAGCTGATGGAGCGTCTTCACAGTCATCAGGAACCCAGCCTTCTGACTGCCCTTTCATTCTTGGCATATTTTACCTCATGGTCCAAGATGGCTGCTTGAGCTCCAGCCATCATATCTACATTATAGCCAATAGGAAGGAAGAAGGGGTCACAGAGCATGCTCATGCCCTTCAAGAACATTTTCTTAAATTTATACATAACACCATTATTTATATCTCATTGGCCAGAACTTAATCACATGGCCACATATATCAGCAAAAAAGCAGGGAAAAGTAGTTTTTATTACAGGTGGCCTTTTGCCCAGTTGAAAACTGGGAATTCTATCAGTAAGAAAGAAAGAATGGATATTAGGTGCAAGTAGGAATCTTGGAGCCATGGACAATTGGAAAACTTTTCATATTATAATGAGAGTGAAACATTGGAATGTTTTTATAAGTGGGATTTTAAAACAAAACTGAGCAAAGATACCAGACATGAACAAATAAACATTAAACTCTGGGCTGGGCTCAGTGGTTCTTGCCTGTAACCCCAGCACTTTGGGAGGCCGAGGCAGGAGGATCACTTGAGCCAGGAATTCAGGACCAGCTTGGGCAATATAATGAGGCCTCATCTCTACTGGAAAAAAAAAAAATTAGCTAGGCATGCTAGTGCACACCTGTAGTCCTAGCTACCCAGGAGGCTGAGGTAAAAGGATTGCTTCAGCCCAGAAGTTCAAGACTGCTGTGAGAGCAGTGATCCAGCCCGGGCAACAGGGTAAGAGACCCTGTCTCAAAAAACAAAACAAAATATTAAACCCTGAACAATTTGTAATTCTAAATTTTCTTCCCATGTTAAATGCATCATTTTATATAGATTTAATCAATGTATACTTGGTTTTTCAGTGGTTGTAATTAAATGTTACTTCCAATAAACATTGCCATATTTGGTCATAATTCACATATTTATAGTTTTTAATATCTGCTTGATATTCTACCACATTAGTATAGTTTTAAAGCATGGAAGGGGAGACGATGCAAGAGTGGCAGAATGTTCATAATGGTTGAAGTTGCTTGATGAATACAGAGGATTTATTATTCTGTTGTCTCTACTGTGCATGTTTGAATATGTCCATCATAACAATTTTTATATGTATATCATCATTTCCTTAGAGATAGGTAAATGTTTAAAGAGGAGAACCGACTGCTGAGTTTTCTTTTTATAGTCAGAATAGCTGGAGGGTGGAGAGAAGATGGAAAAGAACTCGCTTGAGGCTTCTTCCATCTCCCCTCTAAGCAAAACAGATTTCATTCAGAAGACTGATCTCAATCTAAGAAAGCAAATTACAAAACTTCTTTGTTCAAGAACAGCAATGCTGTGTTGTGCTTTAAAAGGGTTGGTTTCAACAGAGAACTTCAATCTTTCATAAAGTTTTCCTTGTTAGAAAAAATCTGTAGGCCAGGCACAGTGGCTCACACTTGTAATCCTAGCACTCTGGGAGGCCGAGGAGGGTGGATTACTTGAGCTCAGGAGTTCAAGACCAGCCTGAGCAACATGGTAAAATCCCATTTCTTCAAAAATTAGCCAAACATGCTGGCGCACACCTGTAGTCTCAGCTACTTGCCAGGCTGAGGCAGGAGGATCATTTGAGCCCAGGAGGTTGAGGCTGCAGTGAGCCAAGAGAGAGGAGGAAGGAAGGAAGGAAGGAAGGAAGGAAGGAAGGAAGGAAGGAAGGAAAAAAAGAAGGGAGGGAAGGAAAGAAGGGGATCTGTAGAGATGTTGTACATGATTCCTTTTCCATCTCCCACCCCATTCTCCCCAATACCCAATATTTATTGAAAACCTGTTCTGAGCTGTTCAGAGATACAGAAATGAGTAAGACACTATTGCTGCCCTCAAGCAGTCCATATTCTGCAAGAAGAAAAAGACATGGAAAAAGATAGTTATGAAATAATGTGGTCAGTATACTGACAGAGCTATACATGGCATATCATGACTATACAAAGCACATTCACACAACAGGATGGGTACAAAGTATGAAGCCAGGAAGACAAAGCCCAGAAAAATATGATTTCTTTTGAAAATGTTGCCTTCATTGAAAGAAACATAATACTGAGTGCCATTACAGTTAGATGAAGGCCAACTATGACCCCACTAACATAAACTGCAAAGAAGCTTTAAAAATGAATGGAATTTGCAAATGTTAATATATTCCACATATTTTAAATGGTAATATGACTTTACCACAAATTCCTCAGTTGCAATCAGAAGAAATGTGATATTTAATGAGGAAAGGCCTTTAAATACGCCAGTGAAAGATAAGTTATTATGTAACCTGATGCTCAGGTTAGTGGAAAATATCTTTTTAAGCCGATGTGACTTATTTAAGTTGTTAAACAAGTCTTTTTGGATATAGCAATTACTGCATTGCTGGAACAGGAAATATTTGTGGATAAATGAATGAACAAACAAAATGAGTGAGAACACTTGGGCTCTAGACTTGGCTCTGTCACAGAGTGCCCAGGTAGGTCAGTTAACCTCCCTGGGATTTTATTTCTTAACCAGTGAAATTAAGGGTAGGATTTATTGGGGGTTTCAAACTTCATTTAGCCGCATCACCCTTTGTTCAAATGAGTTATTACTTGGAGGCTTGACAGATAGGATGGAGCTAAGTGGAGGTACCCGTGTGTGTGTGTGTGTGTGTGTGTGTGTGTGTGTGTGTTGTGTCAAGGGTGCACTCTTTTTGTTTTGTTTGTTCAATACAGGGTTCCACTCTGTTACTTAGGGTGGAGTGCAGTGGCACGATCTCAGCTCACTGCAACCTCCACCTCTGGGGTTCAAGCGACTTTCCTGCCTCAGCCTCCCAAGTAACTGGGATTACGGGCACATGCTGCCATGCCTGACTAACTTTTATATTTTCTGTAGAGACAGGGTTTTGCCATGTTTCCCAGGCTGGTCTCAAACTCCTGGACTCAAGTGATCTACCCGCCTCAGCCTCCCAAAGTGCTGGGATTATAGGCGTGAGCCACCGCACCTGGCCAGGGGCACACTCTTGGTTCATTCTCATGTTCCCCTCCTCTGGTTATCCCAGAGTCACCTCCTCCAAAGAACAAAGTCTGACAGTCACTGGTCTAGAGGATCTCTGAGGTCATTTCCAGCTCTGACATTGGATGATGTTATTCTTGGAAGCCATTTGGCTGTAGAATACTAGTTCAGTAAGTATCAAAGAAAACTTAGTCCCATCTGTGGAGAGAGATCGTGGAAAAGGGGGGAGATTTTGAAATCATCAATCTTGGTGCATATCTGAAGCCAGGAACAAAAGACAGAGTACCTCTTTATTCTGATTCACTTTTAGACTAGGTTCCTAACATGGAGAGAATGTAAACAAGATTACACCCAGAGTCAGGCCTCCCAGAAGAATCCAAGGGGCAGTATCACAAGGCACAGAAGGTTGGATTTTCTTGGCCTTTTCTGTTTAATGCTTTCAGCCAAAACATCATGAAAGAGAACTCCAGGCTTATGAAAGTCATGCCTGTTAATACATAGCCTAGCCTACTGATAACAGATGTGGTTATAATAGGAGCTGAGTGAACAAAAACACATTTCCCCAACATTAAACCTCAAGCACATTTTCCATCATTTGTAACAGACAGAAATGCTAGCCCAGGGCAGAAGATTTTCTTTGCTCATTTGTGGAAATTGCTGTGAGCACTCGTTGGGAAAGGAAGATCTGAGGTCTCCGTTGGCTGGTGTCTGAAGGAGACGGCAGGACAGAAACAAATTCCTCTCCTTTTCTTGTAGGAACTGCTTTTGGGCTATTGCTATAAAAGGCTTTTTGTTGATACAAACCCTCCCTGAGATAACACTAAGTACACATTTCTCAGAGAAAGGCTCCAGAAAGCTGAGCACTGCTGAGCTAAACCGTAACAGTCTTATGACTTATGCCTTGGCCAAAACCACCTCCATATTGCCCAGCCATGAACTTCATCTGTCAAGCTCTTGTGTTAGTGCAAAACCACATACCATCTGGAAACAGTCTTGAATAATTCATGCAATAAGAGATGGAGCCCCAAACTTCACCTTCCTAAAGCCAAGCCACCCACAATTGGTCACTTTAGCAACCCTTACAGCTTTCCTGGGAAGGACCTTGAGAAATGACCAGGTGAGACTTGATAATATGTCAGCCTGATTCTCAGGCTGATTTGAGCTTCTGGCTTCCAATCTTACACTTAATAAACTAGGCCAGCTACTTCTTTGTATAAATTTATTTCTGTAGACTGGGGGGAGAAACCATTGTCAACAGTGTGCATTTTATAGACACAAGTTCCAAACCACATAACATTTAATTTTTTTCAACACAGCCCTGAGTGCTAAAAGACTAAATCTGTCTCTCAGAAGAACATTTGCAGCCTTCATTTGAGAGTCTGGCAGGAAGGAATCTGATTTTCCAGTGGATCAGTATTAGCTAAAATGTTTGTCATTATATATTCCCTGGAGTTCTCTATGCTTTGTCGGGTCAGCTCCTGCCCTTCTGATAGTAGCTTGAAATCATTGTCAGGGAGCTTGAGTTACACCATAAAGGTGAAGTCACCCAGGAAAGCTCTTGTTTAGACTGGAATTAAAGCCCTTGACGGCATGCTTAAGCTTTCCCTTCTCTTTGTCCAAGTGCCCAAGGATCAAGCTGCCCCGCAGCTAATACTGTAGCACATCTGTATTATGTCTGCTGCAGATGGGTTTTAGTTACCCAGAGCAGCATCCTTGAAATATTGTGTCATCTGACTGCAAGGCAATGTCTACAGTATAATCCATATTTCATTTTAATATATATGCAAACACTGAAAGGAAATTCCTTAATTGATAACAGTATCTGTTTCAGGATGGTAAAAATCTGGATGGTAAAAAAAAAGAAAAATTTCTTTTTCTTCCTAATTCTATATTTTCCAAAATTTTGCAATGAACAGATATTGCTCTTACAGTAGGGAAACAAAGAATGTGTGTGTGTGTGTGTGTGTTTGTTTGTGTGTGTGTGTGTGGTTATCATGCCATAATCAGCCTAGAGAGCTCAGGCTCCAAAACCTAGGCTCTTCACTTTCTAGAAGAGGTTCTTAGCCTCCATATTCCTGTTATACAGAAAATTTGATCAACTTCCTACTTCACTTCAATTGTGGAGGCAACTTAGGAAACACTGGCAAAATTTTCAAGTGCTCAAACATCCCCACTAATTAATGGAAACAGCTGATGGGAGCCCAAATTAATAACTTAATTTTTTTAAATTTTATTTTTATAAATATTTATGTTTAGTTGGTTACAAACTATGCTTAGTATCAAAGGGATGACCATTGCTAACACATTGGTCTATTTCTCTTCTTCCACTGAGTCAATGTCAAAAGTTGCCACCCTGGGCATCCATTTGCAGGCTGGGAAGAAGAAAGACCCAAGACTGTGACTTTGGAACCCTGGGCTCAGAAGATTTCTTTTCCAGTCGTCTGGGCAGGACCTTCAACGACGCTGTTTCTGAGTGCATCCGCAGAGAGGGGAATGGGGCTGCATGATTTTGTTTTCCAGCCTTATTCTTTTAACTCAAAGGAAAAATTTATTTTGTATAAGCCCTCCAAATAACTCTGGCAATGTGCCTAGATTCTGGTTATCCAAAGATCAGTAAGATGGTTTTGAGACAAAATACAACAAATAATAAAAATACAGCATGCAGAGTGCTTTGATAGACAGGAGCTGAGGACTACAGCAAAGAGTGCGGCAGAGGGAAACCCTGGAGACAGGGTCCACTCAGTGCTCTTGGATTCCTCCAGCTGTTCAGTTGAGTGCTGACTCCTGGAAGCAGCTGGCTCAGGCCTGGAACCTAGTTCTGCCATTATTTGTCATAGACAGTGAAAGAATTACCAAAGCTTTCTGAGTCACAGGGGACTAACCCCACCTTCCTCATAGGGTTCTTGAGAGAATGACTTGAGATAAGGTCAGCACGCCCTTAGCCAAGCATGAGGGGCACAGCGAGCACTCCCGAGGGTCTGGGGAACAAACCCCAGACTCCCCTTCCTGCAGCTCTGTCCCATCAGCTTCCTCCACGGAGCCTGAACCGGCACCAGCTCCACTCTCCAGGAAGGAGGATGTGGAAATGAAGAGGGAGGCTCTGATGACTCAACACAGCCCCCGCAAGCAGGTTAGGTGAAGGATGCAGCGGACATGTCTCAGAATTCTAATCTGCTTTTTCAACTGTGCTCAGCCTGGGTGGGAGAGAGAGGCTGGGGCAGAGGGGAATACAGTTTTGAATCATCCGTAGCCTCTTGTCGTTCAGAAAGGCACATTTTTCCTGGCTTTTGCCTCTGTTGTAAACTTAGCAAGAGCAGGGAATTCACTGAGTACTGGCATGGGTGTTATTAACGCCAGTTTAACCCTTTGGTGAATCAGCGTTATTCCATCTGGACTCCAAACATAACATACTTGCAGGTGGAATAAGGTGGGCTACAGAACTGACAGGTGGTGTGTGTCCCTCACACAGTGTCTCATGGATCCACGCAACCAACCTGTGAGGCTTGTAGGTACAAACCTCATTATTCCCAGTGCGCAGAGGAGGACCCTGAAGTTGCTGATGTGCAAAAGCTTGCTCCAACTCACACAGTCAGCAATGTCTGAAAAGGAGTTGAACCTTTATCTAACCAACACCAAAGACTACATGTGCAACACTTACACAGTAGTTTGAATGACCTGGAGTAGTGCCAAGAAACAGGAAATCCTTTAAAGGGCGGCTAAAGGACACAGCATTGACTTCATGTACTAAAGTGAGAATATTTTATTCATAGGCAATCTCACTGGGACTTGCTCAGGGGATTTTTTTTTTTACCCCCCCCCCAAGCCGAGAAATAGTGAGTTTCCTCCAAGATGTGAGTAAATCTCATTGACTCCCAGTAGTGCTTCCCGACAACTACAGCTCAGTTCAGACATGCCTATTGGACAACTTTGACCCTATTTGGTCATTGGTCCTTCTACCTCAGTCTCCCCAACACATCACTCCACCTTGCCATTAGGGTTCAGGATCTTATAGACAGAAGATAATCTTTGAGCTTCAGCTTTAAGGATAGCAGAAAAAAAATAGTTTCTCTTGATTCCCAGCTCTAGAAATGAAGAAATAAGTTTGTGAACTCCAAGAAGAAGGAAGACCACGTCTAGCTCAAATCTACATTTGAATGGAGAATCCTTTTTTGTATGAAGTCAACAACTATTTACTGGGAAAATTATTTGAAAAAATCTACAAACATGATTCAAAAGTAAAAATATATTCTTTTATTTTCTATTCCTAAAATGGTTTATGACAATTCACTTTTGGCATGAAATCAGCAACACATGAAGGATATTTTTAAACTTTGGATCTGATGCTTACCTTATCTATAGAGCCCTGTGTGTTGCTCTACACAAAAGCAACTGCTCACCTCACGCTTACTGACCAATGCATTGGAGTCAATTTGGGACACTATCCTGAAGAGTTCTGCTGAACCCTGTGAGTGATTTTTTTTTTTTTGAGACAGAGTCTCACTCTGTTGCCAGGTTGGAGTACAGTGGCGTGATCTCAGCTCACTGCAACCTCTGTCTCCAGGTTCAAGCAATTCTCTTGCCTCACCCTCCCGAGTAGCTGGGACTACAGGCGTGCACCACCATACCCGGCAAATTTTTGTATTTTTAGTAGAGACAAGGTATCACCATGTTGGCCAGGCTGGTCTCAAACTCCTGACCTCAGGTGATCTGCCTGCCTCGGCCTCCCAAAGTGCTGGGATTATAGGTGTGAGTCACCCAACCCAGCCGCAAGTGCTTTTTAATGCATTTTAAAGAAATGGAGAAATTCCCACTGATATCCATTAAGGCATTTCAGAGAAGATGGATTTTGGCACTTTAGGAAATCCGGTCCCATCATGATGGTGCAGAGTAAATCATACTGCAATACAGCAAAGAGCCTACAGGGAGGTTGGGCCAACAATCACAGGGGCACAGCCCCAGAAACCAAACAAAGACTGAGGAGCTAAAAGATTTCAAGCAGCAGTGATGGAGTGTCCCTGCTCTCATAATGTCCTTACAAGAGTATAAATAGGGAAAAAAAATTCAAAGCCAAAGGCTCATGGGTTAAGATTTAATAACATAGGTACTTAGCAAAGGAACTTTATTAGACTCAAAATTGGCATTAATCAGAATTTTTCATTAGAGTCACTTTTTATATACAATATTTGAAATGCTTAGCTATTACCAGTTGTTATGCGGACTGTGGGTTATTATTTTATGCCATTAAATTTCAGAATTTATTAAATTGTGGAATTATTTTCACAATAAAATTTTAGGAGTTTGTAGTTGCTGATAACAATTCAGCCCCGCCAGATTTTGATATGTCTTGTTTCAGAACCACCCTCACCTGCCCAGCATATTTCTTTATTAGGATAATTTGCTATAATGACATTTTATGCCGGAGGAAGTTTTTTCATAAGACATAATTCTGGAAACAGAGGCAGGGATACTCAAACATGCTATCTTTTGAGTTCCTAAACCCATTCCTTGTTTAACTCCACTGGATTGTAATGGTTATTAAGTAACCTTAGAATAAGCACCACCGTCTTCCTTTGCACTTCATAAATCACAAACACAAATGCCAAGTTACAAAAACAAAAATTATGATAGAGTGGCACGCACAGAAAAATAAAATTACAGGGAACCAGAAGATGACGTGGTGGAGCAGATCTTTCTGAAACCCTTCTTCCTAAGCACGGGTGAAGGTCAGGAAAGGGTGGTCCATTTATTACTATAATAATGGTATGCTTGGCCGGGTGCTGTGGCTCACGGCTGTAATCTCAGCACTTTGGGAGGCCGAGGTGGATGGATCACTTGAGCCCAGGAGTTCAAGACCAGCCTGGGCAACATGGTAGAACCTCATCTCTACAAAAACTACAAAAATTAGCCAGGCACGGCAGCGTGTTCCTTCGGTCCCAGCTACTCAGGAGGCTGAGGTAAGAGGATTGCTTGAGCCTGGGAAGTCAAGGTTGCAGTGAGCCAAGATCGTACCACTGCACTCCAGCCTGATTGCCAGAGCAAGACCTTGTCTCAATAATAATAATAATAACATGGTATTCTTTGTCCATAATAATGTCTCTATTGCTGATGAGTCTGAATGGAGCCAGGCACACGCTACCATATCTTTTGCAACTAAGGGATATGCTTTGTGAGACGGCTGCCTGGAACAGGGATGGAGGCAGGGAGGGGCAGGGAAAAAGGCAGAGTATGGAGGCCCGGAACAGGAAAACAAGAGGTATATATCATCTTGACCTTGGCCATCTGACTTTGCCAAATACACTCCGACCAGAATAATCACTAGTCCTGGTGCCCCTGCTGCTGCAATATGCTATGACATGTTGTTGGGTTTATAGAGCATAGGAGAGAAAAGTCATACTCCCTGAGCAAGCATCTGCTTTTTGTTTCTTGAAGGGGCCTGAAAATTTGCATTATTTGCATTTTGTAGTCACTGGGGCAGGGGTGAACGTTAGAAAGAAAACATGTATTAGAAGAATACAAGTACAAATGATTAGGAACACAAAGTATTGGGCCAGTGGGCATGGATTCAAATCCTGACTGCCACTGAAGGCTGTGTGACCTCGAACATACTTCTTTAACCCTTTTGTGGCTTAGTTTCCTCATCTGTACAATGGGGATCATAACCTAACCTTCCTTACTGAGTTCTCATGAGAATTAAATAAACTAACGTATGTGAATCCCTAAGTCTATAGGTAGCACTATGTATGAGCTGTTATTTATTGAGTACCTAATGTGTGCCAGACCTCCTGTAAGGTGCTTTCATAAAAAGTTTTGGTTAATCTTTATAATATAATAGCAAACTTAGGAGGCAGGCAGCATTATTTCCATTTTACAGACAAAGACATTGAGGCTCAGAAAGGTTAAGAAAATTGCTCAGGTGTCCAACTGCAAGGTATCAAATCCAGGTGTGTCTCCTCCAGCACGATAGCAAACACCACTGGTGTCCCAAGCTCTCAGTGGCTGCTTTATAAACACTTGCATTGTGGTCTAGACTATTACATTTCTAATCAATTTTATTATGAGAAAATTATTCCTCTCTCCCTCATCATTTGTCTAAAGCATTCGAAATTAACAAACTCTATTAGATCAATGCGTTTGACACCTGAAGTTGAGTCACTCTGGACTTCGGGGGAAAGTCCTGCATGTCATGGGCTTTGGTGCTTTTGGAGGGAAAGAGAACAGTTGCTCCTTACTTCCTTTCTTCCTTCCTTCTTTCTCCCCTCACCAGACAGGAAAGACCAGCAAATGTACATCACCAGCAGAGTGATGAGCCCCTGAGCAGCCTTCTTCCCTGAGCCAGAGGAGCATCTGGGAGCTCAATTAGCAGGCAGTCTTTCTCACACAGGCTCTCCTTTGGGGGCGCCACAGCACTCGGGAACTGGGAACAAGTCTTTCCTCCCTGCCAGCACTTGAGACAGGAAGCAGGCCTTCCTTCAGGTTGCCCGACTCAGCTTCCTGCTCACACAACAGAGTGAAGGAAGAACAGGCGACGGAAAAACACTAGGAAAAAAACAAAACAAAACAAAAAAAGAACTAGTGTGGAAATAGCACAATGCTGTAAAGTTTTCGTCATAAGAAATGTATTCCTGGCTGATACTGATCGTTTTTTCAATCCCCCAAACGTTGGCCAAGTCCTTCAGAAGCTTCGCCCAGTGGGGTGGGAGGGTTATGGCTGGAGCCCAGAGGGGTGATACCTAGAAGACCTATCAGACAGGACACTACAACGCCACCATCAGAAACAGGCCTGTGAGGGCCTGGTCTCTGTAGGGTACCTGGGTTTGGCATGGCCAGAGAAGCAACATGGCTCACTGGGTGACATTGACCTCGTAGGTCCCTGTGCCCTATAGATGCTAACTAAAGCATTGCTTTAACTCGCCTGAACTGGTTTTTAAGATGGAAATAATGAATAGGTAAATTAATACTGTTGAAGAAATGCTCCTAAACAGTTTCTTCTATTTTGTCTTTCGTTCCTCGTGCTCTAAGTGACAGATCTAAGAACCTATTGGCAATTCAAGGTTAAGGGGATTTATGCCTATATTTTCTTCAAAGACTTTTATAGTTTTAGATTATATATTTAGGAGTTTGATTCTTTTTTTTTTAAGTTAAGTTTTGTATATGGTATAAGGTAGGAGTCCAACCTCACTGTTTTGCATGTGGTTATCCAGTTGTCCCAGGGCTATTGGTAGAAAAGACCATTTTTCTCCCATTGAATTGTCGTGGCACCCTTGTCAAAAATCAACTGACTGTGAATGTCAGAGTTTATTTCTAGACTCTCGGGTCTATTCTAATGATCTGTGCATCTGCTCTTGGGCCAATACCACACTATCATGAGTACTATAGTTCTGTAGTAAGTTATGAAATTGGAAAGTGTGAATCCTCCAACCCTGTTCTTTTCCTAGATCATATTGGCCATTCTGGGTCCCTTGAATTGTCGTGTGAATTTTAGGATCAGCTTGTTCATATCTGCAAAAAGGCAGCTAGAATTTAGATAGGGATTGCATTGAATCTGTAGATCAATTTGGCAATATTGAAAAAATAATTTTAGGTTAGTGAAGAAATAAGGTTAGCACCTCCCAAACTCTGGCACTTTAAGTCAGAGTGGCTTTGGGTCTCTTTGAATCTGACTCTCACATCTACTGGAGAAAAATAAAGCCTACCCCAGAGGTTGCCAAGTAAATGGCACAATCTACATGAAAGCATTGTGAAAACTATATTGTGAAAATCAGAGGTGTTGTTGAATCTATTTTTGTAGGAAGTCATTAATTCATTCTTTCAATTGAATTTTTTATGGAATTTAGATGCTGTGCTTATAAACTGATACACTTATAAGTGATTTAGAATTCACACATTAAAACAAGTCTTTATTGTCCCTTTCAAGCTGGTCATCTTGCAAAATTACATATTTATTCTAACAATGCTACATTTGCTTGAAATATTTTCAAGTTATTTTTTCACATTTCTTCTTTTTAAATTTTTTAAATTTAATAATTATTTAATTGAATTGAACACATATATTTCAAAATTAGTAAAAGCATAAAAGTTACATTCATAAGAATCAAACTTATATACCAAAATATGTCTGTGTTTACATACTTGTTTGGGAAACAAGAAACTGATGAAAAATAAAAATAATTGTATTATTCTTGCCATAATAATATACATGCTTTCCTGATGTAACCAAACTCATTGAATTATTGTAATTTTATGTTAGCCATTCATACTTAAATTGAAGATTGAATTATAAAATGCATCGCATTACTTTGAATATCCTCAGTAATGGCACATTATTGCAAATTGTCGTTTTTGAAAGTAAATTTGATTTCTTGGATGATCAGAAGTCATGTGGAGCTAAGTCAGATGGCTCAGTGAAGGCAATGATCAGCCTGAGTAATGTTTTTCTTGAGACTGCAGTGTTATTACTAAGTAATAGTTAATTTTTTCTTTAATTAAACTGTCACTTATGTGTTTTAATTAATTAACTTATTTTGTAGAGATAAGGTCTCACTACGTTTCCTGGGCTGGTTTTGAACTCCTAGCCTCAAACGATCCTCTTGCCTCTGTCTCCCAAAGTGCTGGGGTTATAGGCGTGAGTCACTGCACTCAGCCATGAATTTATGTGTTTAAATAACAGTAGTCCTACAAAGATGTGCCTGGCCGAGGCAGTGATGTACTTGACATCTGATAAACTGTTTGAGAAAAAAAATAAGGTTCTCCCACCAGGTCTCTCCCCCAACACCTGGGGATTACAATTCAAGATGAGATTTGGGTGGGAACACAATGCCTAACCATATCATTTGGCATATTGATTACTTCGAGCTGAAAACACTTGAGAAACAGTAGTTGCAGAAAAGGCTACAGACTTGCCCTTTCCTATAGGTAGCAAGCCATAAAAACCCCTTTGTGAAAGATGCTTTCCCTGTACCAGGACAAAAAAAATAACTCTTAGCACCAGAGACTGAGAAATGACATTTCGATGGATCTATAGACATAAACTTACTAAAATAGCTATCTTCCAATGTTTTACACCCCCCCAAAACATATCTCCTAACAATTCCCCATGATTCACTGCCCTTTATCTTGTCATTTCTTCACAAATTTATCAATTTTGTTTTTGTTTTTATTTTTATTTTTATCTAAAAGACATAAAAGCTTTCTGCTTTGTCCATTTCTTCGGGTCTTCATTGTCTTGTGAGAGCCTTCATGTACATGTAAAAATTAATGAAATGTGTATACTTTTCTCCTGTTAATCTGTCTTGGGTCAATGTAATTCTTAGACCCAGCCAAAGATCAAGGGGGCAAAGGAGAATTTATCCTTTTCCCCCACAATAGCTACCAGTAAGAATCAATCATTGGGGATACCCAAAGTGGCTTCATTCAGTTCAGCACAGCTGCCAACCCTAGTAGATGGGAGAGGAGTCAGAGTTCACTTGATTTTGAAAATTAAAAGAACATGACATTTCTTTCTCCTTGGACCAGGGATCAAATGCATGACTGTTACACCCTTATTCTGTCAACACTGCCAATGCCCACATGTGGAAGTCCTCTTTTTCAATCATTGTTGGAGAAAAGGCAGTCCTTTTAATAGTCACACCTGGCATGCTACAGCTGCATCTTGTTGGAATCATGTATCT
The DNA here is from genome assembly GCF_008728515.1 of Papio anubis. Classification (NCBI taxonomy): domain Eukaryota; kingdom Metazoa; phylum Chordata; class Mammalia; order Primates; family Cercopithecidae; genus Papio; species Papio anubis. The sequence goes on along the minus strand of NC_044983.1, from coordinate 95,785,898 downwards.
ATAATCTCACCAAAAGATGCTGAGAGCACCTGCCTAAAAGTGGGGAGCGAAGTCTCAGATTTTCTTTGACGTTTCAGGTGGTTCTCCATGCTTTACCATGAGATATTCACTTATCCCTTCATTTCTATTCAGTTAACACACATGAAGCACCTACTCTGGGCCACCTCTCTATTAGGCCTTGTAAGGATTAGAGATGTGAATTAAATGTAAATATTCAAACCACTGACTTCATAATCTGGTGAGAAAGAAAGAAAGACGTGCAAACCTCCTATAGTACAAACCAGAATAATACCATTTAAAAGTGGGATGAACATCATGCTAGGGGACATGTGGCTGCAGGGATGATTAGGCTTTGGAGAGAAGGTTTAAGTGAGCCTTGAAGAATGAAAAGGAATTTGATGGAGAATGTAGGAGGATGCTCCAAGTGTAAGGAAAGTCCTAGAAGTAGGAAAACCCTAGCATGTACACAGAAGAGTGGTAGAAGGACACAGCAGAAGGCAAGACCAGAAAGCAGGTTTGGGACCATCTCAACTACAGTTTGTACCTGGCTCTAAGGAATCCTGCCACACGGGCTGTGGGGGAATGAAACTCAACCCTCCATCAACTCATCAGCCATGCTCCAACCACCCAGAGGAGGGGGCGTCTTTTCTAACTTACACAGAGACACAATAGGGGCTAGTGGAGTCTTATTTTTTTGAGACAAAATTTCGTTCTGTAGCCCAGTCTGTAGCACAGTGGCATGATCATGGCTCACTGCAGCCTCAACCTGTGGGGCTTCAGTGATCCTCCCACCTCAGCCTCCCGAGCAGCTGGGACTACAGGTGCATGCCTCCACGCCTAGCTAATTTTTAAAAAATTTTTGTAGAGCCAGGGTTTCACTATGTTGCCCAGGCTGGTCTTGAACTCCTGGCCTCAAGCAATCCTCCAACCTCAGCCTCCCAAAGTGTTGGAATTACAGGTGTGAGCCCCCACACCTGTGCTGGAGCCTCATTCTTGACGGTCCTGAATAGCATGCCAACGAGTCTGGGCTTTGTTGTGTAGGCAACAGGAAGCCCTTGAGGATTTTTTTGGAGGTTTGAAGAGTCTTTAAAAAATAATGTGAATAGTGAGAATAATAGCCAGATGGGTATTAAGCATACTTTCCTCTGTTGCTTGCTCTGTTTCAAGTATATTCTTACATATTCACAAAGGGCTCTGAATGGTAAATTTTTCTAACAATGAGCAAATGAATTACATAACAGACAAATTAAAGAGCCCATGTCGAATGCAAATCTAAAGCCCAGTTCTCCAGACTTTTGGTCTAAAGAAGTCAAAGTCAGTGGGAAAGAAAGTTGAATTGTGGTTGCCAGGGGCTGGGGGAGGGAAGAATGGGGAGTTATTGTTTAATGGGTACAGAGTTTTAATTTTATAAGAAGAAAGGAGATACGGGGATGGATAGTAGAGATGGCTACATAATGTTACGAAAGTATTTAATACCTTCTTATTGTTTGGGACTTTTTTATGTTGGACCCATGTAAAGATCACTAATGCAGTACTCAAGTGGAAGAAAGTACAAAATAAAACACACACACACACACACACACAATCTACGAGTGAAAAATAAATTCTTATTTCCCCTTGTTGTTTTTTTTAGACGTTCTACATGTTTCCACTTATAACCAAAAACCCTTTAGACTTCTAGTAAGATAAAGTTAAAGCTGTAAAACATTAGTAGGTAGTTTACCCAAATAAGTTGAAGATTATAAGCAAGACTGTCAGCCACTTTCACCCCCTTACAGAGGCTGATGGATTTCCATTTGTCTCAATGCTAAATAATGTAGCATTTGTCCAATGGTCATTAAAAGCTGTATGCCCTCAAGAAGCAATGTCTTGGGCCTTTCCGGGTACAGAACAAGTTTCCACTGCAGTAGACGCTTAAAGGAGCACCAGTTCCAATGCTAGCACTGTCCTGGTAGAGGCTCTCCCACCTCCGGCTGTGATGCTTCATCACTGTTTGTGTGGGTCTTGGCACAGATGAAGGCAAGGGTCGCAGGTCCAAGATCAGCTAGCATGGCATTGCGGGTAGGGGAGCGGAGGCCCTAGAGGGAAATATTGAAATCGTTAGATACAGAAAGTGGAAAGAAACTTGGTGTTTCTTTTTTATCTTTTAACTTTTATTCTAGGTATAGGGTACATGTGCAGGCTTGTTACATAGGTAAACTCATGTCATGGAGGTTTGTTGTACAGATTATTTTGTCACCCAGGTACTAAGCCTCATACCCAATAGTTATTTTTTCTGCTCGTCTCCCTCCTTCTACCCTCCACCCTCAAGGAAATCCCAGTGTCTGTTATTTCCTTCTTTGTGAACATGGAAACTTAGTGTTTCTTTACAGAAACTCTTAGGTTACCTTCCGGTTTCTGTAATGAGGCAGGAGAGGCTAAAGTGACTTTGTAAGTCATTAGGTTCCTGTTTCCAGTCCGCTACTTTTTCTACCACCCTATTCAGCTTCGCTAAATATATGCTAATCTATCTCATTTGTGGATCTGTATATTTATTATTCATTTTTCAATGATTATCCTCCCATATACGAGAGTTTTGAAAGCATTTTTATTGAGAGATATGTCACAAAGCATAAAATCTACCACGTTAAAGTGTACACTTCAGTGGGTTTTAGAACATTCACTCTATTGTACAACTATTACCACTTTCTAATTCCAGAACATTTTCTTCACCCCAAAAAGAAACCAGTATGCTAAGTGAAGTAAGCCAGCCACAAAAAGATAGATATACACTGTAGGACTCTCCTCATATGAGGAGAGTTGGCAAAGTCAGTGAGACAGAAAGTTGAATTGCTGTTGCCAGGGGCTGTGGGGAGGGAAGAATTGGGAGTTACTGTTTAATGGACACAGAATCTCAATGTCTAAGAAGAAAAGAGACACGGAGATGGCAGGTGGAGATGGCTACATACATTATAAAGGTACTTAATACCACTGAAGTGTATACTTAAATTGTTAAGTTAGTAAATTGTATGTTATGTATATTTTACCACAATAAAAATAATTTTGGTAAATACCACAATGAAAAAAAATGGGAAGGGAATCCCTGTAGGTACCTTGTAAATAGCAGCATATTATTGAATCATTTGTGCTAGTACTTTTCATTTGTTAAATGTAAACATTCAAAGTACACCAAGTATTAAGAAAAAAAAAAAAAGGAGCCCATGGCTATTAGCAGTTATTCTCCATTCTCACCTTCCTCCAGCTCCTGGCAGCCACTAGTCCACTTTCTGTTTCAATATGCTTACTGAGGACATTTCATACAAATGGAATCATACAATAACATGACCTTGTGTGTCTGGCTTCTGTCAATTAGCATAGTGTTTTCAACATTCATCCACATTGTAGCATATATCAGTACCTCATCCCCTTTTATGGTGACATATGTGGGCTTTTTAAAGTAGATTCCAGGCTGAGAGATAAGAGTCTTTCCCTCCGAAGGTTTCCTCCTGGAAGTAGAGCTTTGGCATATCTGAGCTGGGGAGCACACAGGTCTAGGAGGCTTCATTGTACACAACTCATCACGTGGCCCAAATGTTTTGCACCTGTACAGGCTTCCTTTTCCCTCTTTAGTGTGAGAGACCCCATAACAGGGGGCCCTGCTTTCAAACTCAACTGGGATACTATGACCCCTGGTCAGGTCTTTAGTAGTGATGTAACGCAGAGGTGTCATGGTGCCAGTGGCCACTCTGTAACTGGTGCTTTTGCTTAAATATAAACATGTATCACAGAGGAGAAATTCTGCTAGACATTCTTCTAACTGCAACTGAATGTAGCCTGTGATAACCAAAACCCACTTTTCTGAAGCATGGTTCACTTTGGAGCATACCCTGTTGCACATGCCGCTTGGAATCAGCGGTGAACCAGACCCATTTAAGCTATGGCTAAATATAATGTGCTGCTTTGCTGCAGAGCCTGAGGAAGCTTGGCGGTGGGTCATGTCGGGAGGGCAGGCCACTGCTCTATTTCAGCAGGAAGTTGCTGTGCTTTCCTTGTTTTATAAAATGTCCCCAAATATGGAGGCTCTATAATGGGTAAACCAGTGATCCAGTTGGACTCATTCTAGAAATACTATGATTTATCACAGTATAAAGGGGTAAGAAAGATCACTTCATGTTTGAAAGCACAAATCTCTTTTAGGAAGTTACACTGGGCATTCAAACTTTTTGTGTAATTTTATTTCTTGCTTTTTTTTTTTTTTTTTTTTTTTTTTTTAAGAGATGGAGTCTCTCTCTGTCACCCAGGCTGGAGTGCTGTGGTACAATCATAGCTCACTCTAACCTCAAAGTCTTGGGCTCAAGTGACCCTCTCACCTCAGCCTCCCAAGTAGCTAGGACTACCAGGGCATGTCACCATGCACAGCTAAGTTTTGGTTTTTCAAAAAAGCATTCATAGGGACAGGATCCCATTATGTTGCCCAGGCTGGTCTGGAACTCCTGGCCTCAAGTGATCCTCCCACCTTGGCCTCCACCAGCATTGGAATTACGGGAGTGAGACAATGTGCCTGATCAATTTTCTTTTTTATATGTGTTAGTTTCTACAATTTCTTCGCTAGCTGACTTTGAATATTCTTCTTTGGAATAGATATGATGTTCAGCAACCGGGAGGATTTCCCTCATCCAAGTTCATGGGTAATTTGGTGGGTTTTCTTGGAGAGTTTAAGTAGAATTTAATTGTGAATATTTGAGTGTTTGAGGTAGGGAGGAAGGAGATGGCCTGAAGGATAGTCACTACTTGAAGGGAAGACATAATTAATTGGAATGTTCAACATTATTTTTCTCTAAAACATGAAGTTCTACATGATTCTTACATGAACGTGGACTGAGAAAGCATGCTGTGTTGTGTAGCATTATCTGGCTTCAAGAATTCATTATAATGAGATCAATAAGGCGTGAATACTGCCAGCCATGCACTCAGCGGCACCCACTGTTGTTGGGCTGATACACCTTCTCATTGTCACTTGCCTACCTCCAATTCTAAAATGCTTTTTTCAGCCTCCCTTGCAGCTAGGAAAAACTTATGACCTAGTTACATGTAGAAAGTTTTTGCTTTTCTAATAAAAGGGGGAAATATTCCCAGTGTGACCCCCTTTTCTCCTCTTCCTTCCTTGAAAGTGGTGTGATGCCTGGAGCCACAGCTGCCTTCTTGAGGCAGTCATCTTGTTATGATAAGGAAAGGCCAAGAGAACTGTCAAATTGCTAGCCCTGGCATCACATCACTGAGCTGATGAATCAGTACCATTGTTGTACTTTTAACCTTCATGTTATTTGAGAAACATAAACCCCTATTTGTGGAATTTACTTTTAGTCAGAGTTTTGCTAACAGATGTAATTCATGGAAAGAACTTTGCTTTACTAGTATTTACTCTAATACGTCTACCTAAATATCCACTACGTCCTGTTTGTCTCTCTCCCGTATATTTCAGCACTGCCTAAAGTCTGTATTTATTGTTCCCATTTTTTTTTTTTTTTTTTTTTTCTGAGATGGAGTCTCACTCTGTCTCCCAGGCTGGAGTGCAGTGGTGTGATCTTGGCTCACTGCAACCTCCACCTCCCAGGTTCAAGCAATTCTCCTGCCTCAGTCTCCCGAGTAGCTGGGATTACAGGCATGTGCCATTAGGTTTTGAAAATGAAACTTACTCATAAATATATTTCTTTCAAAATGAATTTTATAACTCTTTTCCCTCCAAGTTTAAAACTTAAACCTCTACTAAGTTCCCACGGGTTCTTTTCATGGAAACTTAGTAGAGGTTTAAGTTTTAAATTTGGAGAGAAAAGATTTACAAAATTCATTTTGAAAGAAATATATTTATAAGTTTCACTTTCAAAATCTAATGTGTGATCACTTCATTTAGATTAAATTGTTGCCTGGTGCGCTTGCAACCCACACATGGCAGAATTAGTTGGTGTGGGAGAAGGAAAGGGAAACTCTGACTGCATAGGGTCCAGAGCTGTTTGATGACAGGCCCGTTTGTGCATAAAGACAATACTTTTAAAAACCCATAACCTTAGCAACCTCAAATGCCAAAAGCAGAGTGTGAAATAACCAGACTAGAAAAAAAAATGGAGGCCTTATTATTGCTCTTCGTCACACTAATATACCCTTACCATTTTAAAGAAAAGTATACTTTTTAGAAGAAAAAAGAAATCTCTGTTTTAAAAATTTTTTAATTACTCCCTTGAACATGTGTATGTGGTTTCTTTAGGAGAGTCTGGGTAGTTGACATTGTTTTGTCTATTAAGGATATGAGTCTATTGTATCACATAGTTTCCTGTTTATTAGGACCCTTGGGGGAAAATTTCTGTCTGATCATGGGAGCCCAAATATTTATAACTGAGCAACAGGTTTATTTTAATCTCATGAATATTGTAGGTGATTTAATTGTCAATGGGCTGCTATTTTTGTTTTCTTGGTTGCTTTTTAAAAAATTTATTTAAAAAGGAACACAAGTCTCATGACATTAGTTCCTATTAAAAAAGATTGAGTTAATTTGGTCAGATTTGTATGCAACATCCAAGAGTGACTCTGTGCCATAATGCACCCTCTGCTTCACTTGATGTTTTCTAGCATTGACTCAGGATATGCAGTAGTAACTAACATCATATGAATTTTCAAAATTGCATTTGTTTTTAGTACCAACTTTAAGGATTTTTATTATGACAGTAGAGGTTAATGAGCATTTTCACAAGATAAACAAAAAAATTCCCAAAAATATATGTGTTTTAACATCATGATTGCAGTTTATTTTTCACTCAGGTCAAATCCAAGATAGGTGTTCCTGATCAGCCTGTAGCTCTCCTCCAACCCAGACTCCTTTCAAATTGTGGCTCCACCATCTTCAATAGGGAGCTTCCAAGATTGCCCTGCTGCCCTGTCTCAAGCCTGCAAAAAAGGATAGGGGTCAGACCACTCATATTTCATTGGCCCAAATTTGGTCACGTGGCCACACTCACTGCCAGGGAAGCTGGGAAATGGAGTCTAGCTCTGTGCCCAAGAAGCAGAGAAAAATAGATTTGATGAAGACTTAGTCAGTCTCTGCAACAATGAAACAGATAAGAAGGCAAAAGAAAAAGAATTTTACAACCTGAAGAGGGAGAAAAAATTCAATTAACAAAAAGATGGACTACACCCCAAGGTAGTCTGCAGAATTCTATCTACCCAAATCATGTGTTAAATTGTGAAAGAGGTTATGATAAAAGTAGGATAAGGGTGAAATTTGAAAAATGCTCTGGGGACACATAGCACACTCCTTCCCTGGTGACACAGTAGGCAGAACCAAGCCAACTATAAAAGGAAGTTCAGTGTGTTTAATCTGTTGCTCAGATAAAACCATCCTGGAAAAACTCCCAGTTTTACAATCTAACCGATCATCAGTATCTCACTTATATAAATAACTCTAGCCTGCATGAAATACCTTCTTGCTCCCCTTGACTGGTAAAAATAACTTTGTTTCAGCAGAAAAGGTGTAGAAAAGGAATGTTGAAGCCAATCAAACTCATAGTATCAATATTTTTTGTTAAGCTTTAGGAGTAAGTTCTGTAATCATTGCAATCAGCTTGTTTTTGTTATTTAAGAAGCTTAAAATGATTAAGAAACTGACGTATTAGCCTTACAATTTTATTTTGGAATGATAAACTAATACTCAGTTTGTAATTTTCACTTGAAAGCTGCAAAATAACTGAATATGTTCTTTAAAAGTGTTTGAATATTCAGAAGAATCTAATTTAGTACATGTATAAACTAGTATTATTACAAGACTTAATTGAGATATTGAAAGATTTTTCTTGCTTGGTTTGTAAATGTTGCCCCATCAGGCATTTGAAGTGTTTGAGAAAGTCGAAGTTATTAAGTTTGTAAAGATAATTAAAAATATTTTAGGAAATCTTTTTGCATGTATAAAGATGGTCAGTTTGAAGAAATTTAATGTTTTTAAGTTTGTAAGTTAATTGTACATTAATCAAACAAGAAAAGCAATTGTTCTCATTTTTATATAAAAATCACTATATTTACAAATAAAATAACCAGGTTTATAGATTAAGCTTGAAGACCTAAAACACATTTTAAATGTAAGGGCCAGGGTGGGGGGCAGGAATGAGCAAGAAGCTAAGAGGAGCTGAGAAACCAGAACCTGAGCTGCGGTCCCCAGAGGAAGGGCCTTGCTTGGAAGTCTGCTTCCTCCCAGGGGTAGGCTGTCGAGTCATATGGGAAAGAGGTAGTGAGACTAATGGGCAGAATCAGGGTCATTCCTGGATTTCTGTCTAAAGCAGGACAAAGGGGAGCAGGAGTAGGGCCCAGCAACAGGATATGGGTCTGATAGAGATTCAAGTTGGGTAGCAGGGCCCTGTGTGGACAGAGGGTGCACATAAGAAGACATAAGAGGACAACGGAGAGGCTACACCATAATGGAGATGTCTGGCCACTTGGTGCTGAGTTATAGAGCAGAACAGACACTAAATAAGGCCAGTGTCCCCAGCCACCAAGTGACAGGAGAAGGAACAGAGAGGCCCTTGGGGAAGTGGATGGTCTGGAAGAACAGGTGGAATAGACACTTGGTGTCCTGGTGCCTATCATGTGACAATCATCTTAACTGTGAACCCAGTAAAGAAGGACAGTAGCAGCTCATATCAAGTTCTGAGGTGTGAGGGTGGGGATACAGTACTCCAGTATGGAGTGTGGAAAAGTGAGGCTACACTGACAGCATCACGGGACTCTACCATCTAGATGACAGTAATCCCCCTCCCCAACTCATGAAAATCAAAACTGTCTCCAGAAATTGCCACATTTCCCCCTAGCCCCCAGAGGGGACAAAATAGTCTGTGGATAAGACCCACTGCTCTAGAATGTAAATGCCATGAAAACTGGAATATTTTCTTACATATCTTCAGCAACCATAAGTGACCCTGAATAAGTATTTGTTGAATAAATGAATGAGTGGCGTATGAATCATAACAGCAATGGAAGAGCAGTGTTAACGACAATCAAATTCCAAAGCCTTTCTGGATTAAAATAAGTGAGAATCAATTGGCATAAGACAGAATCAAGATAGCTTTATCTTTAATAAAGTTAAGAAAGAAATAATGGTTTGTTTATACTTAAAATATTTAATTTTTTCTGGTTGGGACATTGATTTATTTCCTCATGCTAGTAGTGAGTATATACTTATCATTATACATATAATTTCATACATTTAAACACAGGTGTGTTTCTTCTCTGGGGTTCTTAGCATTCCAGTTGGAAATCCGTCTCTATTTTAAGCACAAAACTCCATATGTCACTTAAGTGAATGGACCGCCAATCAACCAGCGACAGCAACAAGAGGCAAAGGGCACAGAGGGAAGGAGGAAGAGTAAAAAATGCCTTTTTTCCCATTTTCCCCAAAATACCAGAATGCAATCACCATATCTCAGAGGAACATCTGGTTGAACTGGGAGGGTGGGTAAGATTTTGGAGGATCTGGGAGGCCAGGCAAAGGAGTTGTTTTAAGGTAGTGAGCATTTGAGAGCCGTGAGAACGTGTGGAGCACAGTCAGATATTGTCAATTGTGCCTTAAGAAGATTCTGCAGGCAGTGGTGGGCAGGGAAGAAAGTAGAGGAGAGAGATGCACCAGGCTGTCTATGATGAGATGTGCACCAAGGAAGCTGGCTGCTTGACTTCAGAGCCAAGGAAATGGAGTATGGCCATTACTGCAAAGCTGGACTTCTGTTAAGGACAGACCTTTTACAATGCTTACACATTGTTGGTTTACAATTCCCTGAATTTAGCGATGTTTGATGATAATGGAATTTACTTTCCTATTAAAACAACTCAGAGAGGGTTACTAAGGCAGGGTCATGAAGACCTGGACAAACTGACCCTCTCACCGCCTTGGATAGCCTTGGCCACTTAAGTCAAATCCAGTGTTATCTGGGAGTGAGGGATTATTTTGTCTCAAGGGTAATCAGCTTTAAGGCAAGATTATAGGAAGGAACCTTCACTTAAAATTTTATTTTTATTCAGATCCAAAGAATAATTTTCAGTGATTATGAAGTTATCATCTCTTATCTTTGTCTCTTTGATTTTTATAACATTATGGCAGAAAATGCCAGTAAATCCCTTATATCCATTCTTCCTTTCTCCCTTATAACAGAATCCCTTGTTTATCAGCTGGGAATATGGAAATCCAGACAGCAAATCTCATTTTCCAGCTTCCCTTGCTAACTAGGTGTGGCCTTGTTGCTAACTTTTTTTTTTTTTTTTGAGACAGAGTCTCGCTCTGCTGCCCAGGCTGAAGTGCAGTGGCACAATCTTGGCTCACTGCAACCTCCACCTCCTGGGTTCAAGCAATTCTCATGTCTGAGCCTCCCGAGTAGCTGGAATTACAGGTGTGTACAACCATGCCCAGCTAATTTTTGTATTTTTAGTAGAGACAGGGTTTCACCATATTGGCTAAGCTGGTCTCAAACTCCTGACCTCAAGTGATCCGCCTGCCTTGGCCTCCCAAACTGCTGGGATTACAGGCGTGAGCCACCGCGCCTGAACTGTTGCTACCTTCTGACTAATGAGATGGGGGCAGAAGTATCACGTGGAAGTTTCTGGGAACCTTCCTTTAAAGATACCATGTGTCTGCTCTTTGCCCTCCTCCATCTTACTGATATGGCCATCCTGGGCCACGGGAAAGCAGGTTGTCCTAAGGATGGTGGTGGGGTGGTAGGGTGGGGGACCTGGCAAAGCTGCCACACCAGTCCTTAACATGAGATAGAAATAATGCCATATTTTGTGTAGGCTTCTCTTTGGGATGTTTTCCATTACTTGCAGATAAGCTCATCCTCAGTAATACAAAAAATAAAATTATATTATATAGTATGATCTCTCACCTACCCTATTAAAAATGTTTTTGTAACTTCTCCTTACTCATTCTTTCTTCCTCACAATTTGTCCCACGTGTAGCTGATAAATGATCTCTGAAAGTCCCAGCTGAATCATGTCACCCACACCCTGCCACCCATGTTTGAGAATCTTCAATGCCTTCCCATTTCCCTCAAACCAAGTGACACTTCCTTGGCCTGGTATAGAAGGTCTCCATGAGCTGCATCCACCCTGCCTCTCCAGCCTTCTCTCTACTACTCCCTCTGCTTGGCTGGGACTGCCTTTCTCCTTTAAAAGGAGGCTGTCCCCACTTCTGCCTGTCAATGTTCTCTACATTTTTTAAGATCCATCTCATTAGCCAGGCATGGTAGCTAGTGCTTGTATTTGCAGCTACTTAGGAGGCTGAGGTGGGAGGATCACTGGGAGGCTGTGTCTTCAGTGAGCTATGATCATGCCACGGCACTCCAACCCAGGTGACAGAGCAAGACCCTGTGTCTTACAAAAAATGAAATAAAATAAATAAATAAGTAAATAAATAAATCTGTGAAAGGTTGTATTTGCTTTGTTTCCCCACCCATCACACTGCCCGGGCTTTACTCATCTTTGACTCAGAGGATGTCTGTAGCTCTCCCCTGGGAGGGGGAATCCACCCAGGAGTCCACATTACTGCTTCTCTAACTGGGCCATCTCCATGGTATTTCCTTTCCTCTAGTGGCTTGCGCTGAAGATGTCATTTTTCTGATCAGCTGTCTGCCATTAGCACTCACCAGGTCACATGTCTTTCCTGTTAACCTAACTTTGGGTGACCTATACCTACTACCCTATAAAAGTTTCCCTCTTCTTTTTGATTTTGAGTTATATTACAAAGCCTCCTTCTATGAACTTAGCCTGAGGTGGCACCATGCCTGACCCCTTCTTCCTGACCTTTCCACTCAACTGCAGAATTCTGTGGGTTGGGATGGGGGGATCCAAGACAGTCTCTCCAAACTAGAACTGACAAGAAAATGTTAACATTTCTTGGGCCGGATTATCATGATACATGGTAATCACTTTACATGTGTCATCTCATCTCTCCCAAAAACCACAAGGTCACATAACCAGTAAATGGTGGAACCAGAACTCAAACCCAGGCAGCCTGCCCCCAGCACACTTGCACTGTAATGTGTTATCTACTCTGCAAACTCAAGGCAGTATGCCAATGTCACATATGGACAGTTTAGACCCAGAAGGAATCACTTCTTCCCGAACCTCTTTTGAGTATTTCTATTTTTATAGGAGGTGTTTCCTAAAGCCACAGAGAATGTGCAGAAAATGAAATCAGATTCTTTTAAAAGAAACTCATGAGGAACAAATGACTCTCGATCAGGCTGTTCCTCTCTTTGATCAACATCCTGGCAGGAAACATTGCCTGCAACAAGCACAAGAGACTTGAGAAGCAAGGAGTGTTTGCCCTTGCCTATAACTGGGTTTCCTGTTTTGCTTTCCAAAATTTTCATAGAATTTTTTAGGTGCTTTTAGGAAAAGTTTTTTTTGTTTTGCTCTTTGTTTTTTTCCATGAGGCAAGATTTATGGTGGTGAGTGATCAGCCACAGAAATTGCACAGGATCAGCTTGAGGTACCTAGATATTATAAACACTGTGTCCTCCTCACTGAAGCCTATTCTGTGCCTGTCATCCGTCCACTTAGAAATAGCCGGTCCTTCCTCTGTGCTTTCACTGCGACCCCCACATATTCCTGTGGCACTTCGTGAAGCTTAGTTGTATATATGCCTGTTACTCTGCTAGACTGTCGGCTCCTTGGAGGCAGGAACTGTGTCTGACTCATCTGTTTATCTCAAAGTGCCTGGCACATAGTAGCCACTCGACAGATGCTAATAGCGTGAATGAGAAAACAATGCTGCTTGAAGGATGTCAGCATTGATTGAGTACCTCCTTTGTGACAAGCACCATGCAGGTGGCTTGCACCCACATTTCATTCACTTCTCACAACACAGCTGGGCAGTTACTCTTATTCTTAATTTTTCAGATGAGGAAACAGGCTCATGGAGTTAAGTGCATCACCCAAGGTCACGGTCACACAGGTGGTGAACAGGAACCAGGAGTCAAGCTCAAGTGCTCTTTCCCATTCTATGTCTTTTGCCTCCTGCCTTAAAGTAACACATGAAAGAAGTCAGCAGCTTAGAAGGCTTGCTGATCCTTACACGTACTGGGCAACTTTCAAAAGCTGTTTCCTATTTGGAATGGTGAAGCTTACTTTTGGGTGGTCCTGGCAGAATGAGATTATGGAGACAGTAACTGCCTTGATTTTCTGTGATCTGTCCTAGAAATGGCAATATGGAGCAGGGAAAGGAAGGCAACTAGGGGTATGCTAGGCCAGGGTTCAAATCCTAGTTCTACCACTTACCAGCTGTGTGACTCTGGCAAGGTATTCAATAGCTCTGTATCCCTTATAGATGGACAATAACACTTACTGGATAGGAGAGTGAAGAGTAAATCAGAAATTTCAAGGAAAGTAGCTGGCACACAGTGAATGCTTTATAAAAGGTAGTGTTTTAATTTATTTATTTTTATTTTAGAGACAGAATCTCACTCCATCACTCAGGCTGGAGTGCGATAGCTTGGTCTTGACTCACTGCAACCTCCGCCTCCCAGATTCAAGCGATCCTCCTGCCTCAACCTCCTGAGTAGCTGGGACTACAGGCGTGTGCTACCATACACAGCTCTTTTTTGTATTTTCAGTAGACAGAGGGTTTCATCATGTTGGCCAGACTGATCTTGAACTCCTGACCTCATGATCTGCACCCCTCGGCCTCCCACAGTGTTGGGATTACAGGCGTGAGCCACTGTGCCTGGCCAAAGGTAGTGTTTTTAATAGGAGGGGGCCCATGAGGTGCTGTGTTCCTCTGTCAGTGGCCCCATCTGACCCCCTCTAGCCTTACCAGACCCAGGGCATGTGGCACAGCTCTATCCCTTCATGCCAGGGTTCCCTCTGTCTGGAGAGGGAATCTTTATCTACCCAAGGGACAAAATCCTCCATAAGACACCCTCCCTGAAGTCCTTTAACCACTTTAACCCTGCTGCATGGGTTGTTTGTTGTTAGTTTGGTAGTTGGTTGATTGGTTGGTATAAGAAGGATCTTGAACTCTTGGCACAGGCCAGGGGTCCACAAACTAGAACCTACAGGCCACGTTCATCCCTCCCCCGGTTTTGTGTGATTCATGAAGTAAGACTGGCATTTACATTTTTGAAAAAAATCAAAGGAAGAATATTATTTCATGACACACAAAAAACTGTATGAAATTCAAACTTCAGTGTCCATAAATAAAGTTTTACTGGAACACAACTGTGCTCATTTATTTACATAGTGTCTATGGCTGCTTTCCTGTTACAATGGCCATGCTGAGTAGTTGCAACAGACCGTATGGCCCGCCAGCCTAAAATAGTTCCCATCTGGCCCTTCACGGAATAAGTTTGCCAGCTCCTGGTATAAGCAAATCAAATCAGAAGCCTCATCACTTAGAAATACTCAACCAGGCCAGGCGTGGTGGCTCATGCCTGTAATCCCAGCACTTTGGGAGGCTGAGACGGGCAGATCACGAGGTCAGGAGATTGAGACAATCCTGGCTAACACAGTGAAACCCCGTCTCTACTAAAAATACAAAAAATTAGTGGGGCGTGGTGGCAGGCGCCTGTAATCCCAGCTACTCAGGAATCTGAGGCAGCAGAATTGCTTGAACCTGGGAGGAGGAGGTTGCAGTGAGCTGAGATAGTGCCACTGCACTCCAGCCTGGGTGACAGAGTGAGACTCCATCTTAAAAAAAAAAAAAAGAAATACTCAACCAAACCCCTGCCCTTCCCCTTCTTCACTCTATTCCCAAATGTAGTCCCAGGTTGGAAATTCTTTTAATTAACAAACTGCCAATACTCCCTAGAAAGTTTGCAGGTGCACAGTGGTCTCCACACTTTCATTTTATTTGATGTAATCACACCTTATCCCAGCATGGAAGAGCAAGTAAGGAGAAGGTGGAACCAGGCGAGGAGGGGGAAAGAAAGAGCCAAAGAAGGCTGGGCACAGTGGCTCACACCTGTGATCCCAACACTTTGGGAGGCTGAGGCAGGAGGATCACTTGAGGTCAGGAGTTCAAGACCAGTCTCGATAACATGGTGAAACCCCGTCTCTACTAAAAATACATTAGCTGGGCATGGTGGCGAGTGCTGTAATCCCAGCTATTCAGGAGGCTGAGGCAGGAGAATAGCTTGAACCTGGGAGGCAGAGGTTGCAGTGAGCCAAGATTGTGTCACTGCACTACAGCCTGAGCAACAGAGGAGATTCAGTCTCAAAAAAAAAAAAAAAAAAAAAAAAAAGAGCCAAAGAAGAGAACAAGGGAGGCAGTGAAAAGGCTAAGGCTAAGCAAAGTCATAAAGAAGTTTGTTCCAGACAAGAGAATCCATCAAAAGCCAGAAAGGGAAACATTTAACAGAAATTTATAAATACTCCTGCTTTTTCTGCAACTGACATAAGCACATCATCTCCTCCTCAAGAAAGCTTTAACAGTTTTGACAAGATGGCAGCAAGAGGCGATAACGCCAGCTAGGGAAGAGGATTGATCAAGCAACTATTGTTGAAAAAGTTTAATATTTACTCAGCTTAGGAACTAACCAGTTGACAGGGATGAACTCAAAACCTTGGCAAGATTTGACTGTCCTGGCAAACAACGCTACAGAGCTAGAATTATCTAAAAGAAGTCATTGAATCCCTTAAAAAAGAAGGAAACAGCAATTCTTTTAGCATTACAATTGTAATGTTGAAAGACTATAAAAATCAACAAGGACAGCTCTGGTAGAAAAAAGACAAGGACATTATTTAAAGATTTTTAAAAGCCTGCATCTTCACTTGATTAACATGTCTTATTTGATTAATAGAAAGACAAGCCCTTGTGATGTTAATACCAGAGAAGAACCGCAAAACCTTGGTACCTAAGGACCTCATAGCAAGATTTCAAAGCTCAGAAATAGGGATTGCTAAAAGACCAGAATAAGCCTAGCAAAGCATTTCTCCATTTTAAGACAGCAGAGATGAAGACGCCAAGAGCACAAGTGTTTGCCAAAGTCAAGTCCCATTGGGCTTTGATACACAGGGGAGACTGAATCCAAACAGGACTCACGGGGGGAAGAAAAATCTCATTTCCCGAGATAAAAGAGAAAAATCATAGAAGCAAAAAGCAAAGCAGTACAAGCAAAAAGAAGAGTAAAGCCAGGCACAGTGGCTCACACCTGTAATCCCAGCATTTTGGAGCCTGAGGTGAGCAGATCACTTGAGGCCAGGAGCTCAAGACCAGTCTGGCCAACATGGTGAAACTCTGTCTCTACTAAAAATACAAAAAAAAAAAAAATTAGCTAGGCATGGTGGTACGTGCCTGTAATGCCAGCTACTTGGGAGGCTGAGGCATGAGAATTGCTTGAACCCAGGAGGTGGAGGTTGCAGTGAGCCGAGATCACGCCACTGCACTCTAGCCTGGGCGACAGAGTGAGATCCTGTCTCCAAAAACAAACAAACAAACAAAACAAGCCAACAAACAAAAAGAGTAAAGCACTTGTAACGCTGTCTACACTCTGGTCCATTTAGTATTGGCTTATGCTTTTGGCTCTCCCGATTCAGAGGTTCTACATTTCACATTTGCAAGTCTACTCACAATCTGAGAAGGATATCCCAGTGGTTTATTGTCAGTGACTAACTGCCACAAATCAAATAACAAAAGGGGCAAAAGGAAACAATTAAAAGAAATCATTCTAATCAGTACTCCTCAAAACTGTCAAGACCACCAAAAACAAAGCAAGTCTGAGAAACGATCACAGCCAAGAGGAGTCTAAGGAGACATGATGATGAAATGTAATGTGGGATCTTGGATGGGATCCTGGGACAGGAAAAAGGTATTAGGTAAACACTAAGGAGATCCGAATAAAACATTGACCTTGGTTAATAAAAATGTATCAATATTGATTAATTGTGACAAATCTACCATTACTAATTATTACTAATTAGTAATTTAATTATTACTAATATGAGATGCTAATATAGGGGAAACTGGAAGAGCAGAGGGTGGTAATATAAGAGCTGTGTACTAACTTTATAGCTTTTCCGTAAATTTAAAACTATTCCAAAGAGAAAGTGGGAAATGCGGAGATAATTGTCAAAGTTGTAGCTCTGTGGGACAAACAGGTCTACAGCTCTAATGTACAGCATGAAGACTGGAGTTAATAATATTGTATTGCATACTGGAAATTTAGAGTAGATTTCAGGTGCTTTTACCACCACCACCACCAAAAACAAGATAAGTATGTAAGGAGATGGATATATTAGTCTGTTTGACTGTAGTAATCATTTCACTATGCATATGTATATCAAAATATCATGTCATATACTTTAAATATGTGCAATAAAAATCAAGAATTGTTTTAATTAAAAAAACTTAAATGAAAAAATTATTTACTCAGTGAACATTTCACGAGTGCCTACACATCCATCAACCACGGTGCCAGTAGTCTCACTTGAAGTCTGGAGTTTCGGTGAGTTTGCCTGTCAAAACTAGCCAGTGTCTCACTACAGATAGGGCTATGGGAACAAAATGTCCCCTTGACCTTGCAATGGAATAGGTCAGTGTTTTCCAAAGTGAAACTTACTGTGAGATTTCACAGTTGTTAATTTAAAAGAAAACAAAAAGAAACAAAAAAACAGAGGGTGATCTTTGATTTTAAAAAAATTTAGAAAAATTTGATTAAAACAAATTAAACATACGTCTTTACTACTGCACCTCTCAGAGCCCTTATTATGCTTTCGCACATTGCAACTACATTGAACTGTACAATGTAGCATTTCCCAAATTTATTGGATTATAAAACTCATTCATTGCAGAATACCCCTTGGGACTAGCTTCCCCCAAAGATACTTTGGAAACCACTAATTTATGCAGCCTGAAAAGAGGACTAGGATGCTGAAAACTGCTAAGCGAAAAGCCTGATACAGTAAAGTTAAAAGAAACACAATGAAAACAATCTAATTATCCATTACTGATTTTTAACTGGTTGCCTCAGAGGTCTCAAAAACAAGAAATTTCGCCAAACTGATTTCTGAAAATTTCTCATATGATGCCCACAGCCTGGAACAAGAGCCAAATGGACTGTGTATCTTGTTATATGTAACTGGATGGGGAAACTATTAACATTAGGTTCAGTTGAAGTCTTCAGTTGCTAGACAAAAGGCATTTGTATCTCAGCCTTTTGAAAAGTTACACAAATTTGGGGGTGGACAACGAATATTTGGTTGAGATTAGTTAATGTGGCGATGAATAAATCCTCCTTATCCTGAAGAACAAAGACAATTCAGTTTGCAAATAACTGCAGACACCCAAATGTATCTTACACAGCTGGAATATTTAGAACCCATATATGATAAATTGTATATTTTCTTCCTTTCCCCATGCAACTTTCTCAAGTCTAAACTGCATTTTAATTTAATCAGTTTGGGCAGTTGTGTCTCTTCAGCTGCAATTACAATAAAAATAGGCTCAGACCAGGCAGGGTTCTTTTGCAAATTTGTTTCAAAATATAGCAGATGATAGGGATAAAACTTGAATCTTGACAACACAGCTTTGTTATGGGACACAGTAATAGCATTTTTATTATCCTGTGACTGCTTTTAGCACAGTCCTTGAAGAATTGAAAAATTATTACTTGGGATGCATTTTAAATTAGCAGAAAAATAATTGTTGAGGAAACAGAAGAACTAAGACAGCAGAATAGAGTACGGAATCAGAACTTAGCAGAAAAAGCACAGGCTTTTTGGAGTGTGACAGATGTTGGTTTGAATCCAAATCCTTCCCTTCAAAGCTGAGTAATCTTGGGCAAGTCACTTTTGGAAACTCAGCTTTCTCATCAGTAAAACCGGGATAATCTCATCTCCTTTGCAAGGCCATTATAAGTAATAGAGTTAATGTATGCAAAGTGTGCCTTTAACAGTACCAGACACAGATAACATAGTTCTAGTACTAACAGAATACTAGTATATCTCAGTAAATGGTTATTATAATAAGAAAGTACCATCACCCATCTTAAACAGCAGAGTTTGCTTGGCAAGGATACAAGAAAATATTGGAATACAAACACAAAATAGCCAAAAGTCAGGTTAAAAAAGAAATGCAGGCCAACTAAAGTGAAGGCTGTATGGAAAGAACAACTTTATTTGTATCAGAAGAGTTTTTTGGAAGGGAGGCAAGACTAGTAAAATTTTGGCTATTTGACAAAATTGAACTCAGTTACAGTGGTTCTGCTTCAGTCAAGTTTGTAAGATGGGCTAACCTGTAATCTCCAGAGCAAAGTCTCCTAAAACTAGTACATTCCTAGACTAAAGCAAGAAAACTATTGAATCTTCAATGATGATACAATGAAAGTGAACCGAGGAAATGTTTCCCGAAGTACATTCTGGGTGTTATTCAGAAAAAAAAATTATGGGATTGTATAATGTAAGAGCTGTTGGGTTAAACAAAGTTAAACCAGTTTCTAGGCTTTTTTCCTAAAGTAATGCATATACTTGATAAAAAAATGTAGGGAAGAACATAGGATAAGATTTCTGCTCACTTCAGCTTCTATCCTCCAGTTCTTCAAAGAATCAGCAATTCTTACTAGTTTCTTGTATATCCTTCCAGGACCATTGCATGTATACATGAAGAGATCTCAAAAAGTTTATGAAAAAAAATGAAATTAAAAGATAAAAATAAAAATGTAAACTTTATTTCACAGAATAAGCTCTATCAAGGTCTAGATACTTTTGTAAGTGATGATTCCAACCATTTAGTTCATCTTTAGAGAACTGAGAGTCCTGGGAATAACCATGTCATGTAGTTTCATATATATATATACACACAAAACTTTCTATATATATAAAGTTTTATATGCCTTTTATAGTGTTTTTTTTTTTTTTTTTTTTTTTTTTTTTTAGATTAGGAAACAAAAAGAAGTCAGAAGGAGCCAAATCAGGACTGTAAGGTGGATGCTTAACGATTTTCCATGGAAACCCTCACAAAATTGCCCTTGTATGATGAGGGGAACTAACAGGAGCATTGTCATGATGAAGAAGGACTCTCTGGTGAAGCTTTCCTAGGCATTTTTCTGCTAAAGCTTTGGCTAACTTTCTCAAAACAGTCTCATAATAAGCAGATGTTATCATTCTTTGGCCCTCCAGAAAGTTGATCAGCAAAATGCCTTGTGCATCCCCAAAAAGCTGTTCCCATGACCTTTGCTCTTAATCAGTCCCTTTTTGCTTTGACTGGACCACTTACACCTCTTGGTAGCCATTGCTTTGATTATGCTTTCTCTTCAGGATTGTAGTGGTGAAACCATGTTCCATCTCTTGCTACAATTTTTCAAAGAAATGCTTCAGGATATTGATCCCACTTGTTTAAAATTTCCACGGAACCTCTGCTCTTGTCTGCAGTTGATCTGGCTCAATGGTTTTAGCACTCACGAAGGGGAAAATTTGTTCAACTGTAATTTCTCAGAATTGTGTAAGTGGAACCAGTTGAGATGTGTATGGTGTTGGCTATCATTTCTGCTGTTACTCATTGGTCCTCTTCAATTAGAGCATGGACAAGATGGTTAATTTTTCTCTCAAAAATTGATGTGGATGGTCTGCCATTGTTATATCTAGCACATCATCTTGTCTTTTCTTAAAATGAGTTATCCATTTGTAAACTACAAATTTTTTTGGAACATTGTTCCCATAAACTTTTCATAAAACATCAGTGGTTTCACCATTCTTCTACCCAAACTTCACCCTAAATTTCATGTCTGTTCTTGCTTCTATTTTAGCAGAATTCATGTTGCTCTAAAAGGGGTTCTATTCAAACTAATGTTGTATCCTTCCTACTGCCTCAAACTAGATTCTGTTCAGACATGTTATAAAGAGTTAGTGCAAGTTAATTTTGGTACAAAATTGTTTTAAATCTATGCACAGTTTTTTTCATAATACACATTTTCCAAGAACTTTTTGAAGATCCTTCATATAAACATTTTAGTTCATCAATGTATAGCTAAATATGGATAAATACATTACAAAAAGGTAGCAAACTATACATACGTCTGCATCTTCCTTTGTTCACTAAATGTATCTTGGGAAAATATCAGTTCATTTAGATCAGTGATTCTCTCAGTTGGATACATTAAATATAACAAAAAAAATATTAGTGGTTCTCAACCTGGGATAATTAGTCTATAGATTTTTTAATTGTCACAACTGGGAGGGTGACAGAGCAGGTTGCTTCTGGTAACTCGTGGGCAGAATTTAGCAGCATCCCAAACTCCCTACCCACTAAATACCCTTTAAATAATGGGTAGAGTTTACGGATGTTTCAAAATATCCTACAATGCACAGGACAGCCCCCACAACAAAGATTTATTAGGCCCCAAATGGCACTGTTAAGAAACCCTGATTTCTGTCTAGTCATTTTTAAATGACTATCCAGTCATTTCACTGTTATAGATTAATCACAATTTATACAACCAGTATAATATTGGTGGTCATTTAGGTTACTTCAAGTCCTTTACCAGGAAAAAAAAAAAAAAGTTGAAATAAATACCCTTGTGCAAATGCAAGATATCTGTAAGTGGAATGGGGAGGGGGGGGTCAAACTGTGTGTGCAGTGTGCATTTTTATCTTTTATAAATAGTGTCAGTTGTCCTCCAAAGACAATATAGCAATTTACACTGCCTTCAATAATGTATGCAAATTCCTGTTTCCTGATATCCTACCCCAAACTGTGTAGTAACATATTTTTTGATATTTGCCAATCTGATTGGTGAAAATAGTGTTGTCTAAATTTGCACTTACTTAATTATAAGCAAAGTTGAACTTTTAAAGCTATTTGTTACTTTTATCAACTATCTGATTAATTTTATTTGACACTGGACTTCTCAGAGCCTTTAATATGTTTGTCTATATATGGCACTCCAAGAGATGGCATTCAGCATTTCCCAGTCTTTTATCTTTGTGATCTAATGTTTTTCATAGGTCATTTTAAGTAAATATGGTTCTGTAAAACAGTCTTTGAGAATTACTGAATATAAGACATCAGGATGAGATTGATGTATAGAAAGAATTTATACAATTTCAGTGAATGTGTAACAGTGACTTATCAATTATTTGGTGCACTTTTAGGAGATAGGGACACTGCTAACCCATGGTTGCAAGTAAGAGCAATCAAGCTTGAATATTAGAGACCTCTAACACTCCTTTACCAAATGTATTAATCAAGATTATTTTCCTTGCAGGCGAATTAAATTCATGGGAACAATTAAAACTGATTTATTTTTTTAAAAAGAACTTATTCACTCATAAAAATAAACTTTGGGAAGGGCTTCTATGCAGCTGTGCCTCAAGTAAAACAGGTGCCAAGAACTCGAACTCTGTGAGTTTTCTCTCTTGACCCTTCAGTTTTATTCTCTCAACTGGGCCACCAATTAGCTGCCTACATCTGGTGTTTCACTGTTTCACCGCCAGAGAGAGACTGAAACACTCGCTCTCATACCCAGGTTCAGAAGTACCGGGAAAGAGCTGGATTATTGCCTATCCCTGTGCCAAACAGCAGTGCCAAGACCAATAGCCATGAGAAGACCGAGTACTCATTAGTGTCACATGATAGGAGTAGAAGGAGTTTCGCCCAGAAAAAAGACAAAGGGAGGTCTCTCTCACCAACACATGACATGACATTCTTTGCTTCCATGTTAACAAGAGACCAAGAAACATCCTTACAGAACGTAGTCATCGTGAACCAAGTGGCACTTGGCAAATTAATTTAAAAGAATTTAACATCTAGTGTCCTTGTGCAGTTTACACAGACTTGCCAATGTTTAAAGCCACATTAGACACTGGAGAAAAGCTCTCAATTGACTGGATTTGGATAGATGAAGAAATAAATATCAGAAGGATTGGCAGCTGTAGTTCTGGGACAGAATATAGATTCATCAGCTTAGTAAGATATTCACATTCAAACAGCTACAATGGTATCGAATGAGGAAACTGGGTTACTCAGTAACATTGTATGAACATTTCAAATCTTATTAGTTTTCTGTTTGCTGCTATAACAAATTACCATAAACATAGCATCTTAAACAATACAAATGTATTATCTTACAGTTCTGGAGGTCCAAAATGGGTCTTACTGGGTGGAAATCAAGGTGTTGGCAGGCCTGCATTCCCTTCTGGAAGCTCTAGGAAAGGATGTATTTCCTTGCCTTTTCCAGCTCCTAGAGGTCGCTCACATTCCTTGGTTCATGGTCCCCTTCTCCAGCTTCAAAACCAACAACAGTAGGTCCAGTCCTCACATCCTATCACTCTGACCTCACTGCTGTTGTCATATCTCTTTCTTTCTGACTTGTCTTCTGCCTCCCCCTTTCACCTTTAAGGACCCTTGTGATTACACTGAGCCCACATGGAGTATCCGGTATAATTTCCCAATCTTAGGGTCAGCCGATTAGCAACCTTTGTTTGATCTTCTATCTTCATATTCCTTTGCCACATACGTACCACATTCACTGATTCTGGGCATTAGGACATGTGCTTTCCTGGGGGAGGCATTATTCTGCCTACCACAAATTAAGAACTTGGGAGACAGGCATGACAGCACACATCTGTAGTCCCAGCTACTTGGGAGGCTGGGGCAGAAGGATTGCTTCAAGTCCCGCCTGGGCAAGACAGTGAGACCCTATCTCTAAAAAAACATTTAGAAGAAGAAGAAGAAGAAGAAGAAGAAGAAGAAGAAGAAGAAGAAGGAGGAGGAGAAGAAGAAGGAGAGAAGAAGAAGAAGGGGAGGAGGAGGAGGAGGAAGATTACCACCTGTAATCCTAGCACTTCAGCAGGCCAAGGTGAATGGATCACTTGAAGTCAAGAGTTTGAGACCAGCCTGGCCAACATTGCAAAACCCCATCTCACTAAAAATACAAAAATTAGCTGGGCATGATGGTTCACGCTTGTAATCCCAGCTACTTCAGTGGCTGAGGCATGAGAAGGACTCCAATCCGGTGGGGCAGAGGATGCTGTGAGCTGAGATGGCACCATTGCACCCAAGCCTGGGTGACAAAGTGAGACCGTCTCAAAGAAAAAAGGACTTAAAGACAGTATCACTATTTTCTCCTGAACTATCAAAGGACAGCTGGCATTTGAAATACTGATTATCAATTATACTAAATACTCCAAATGTATAAGGTGAATGTCCAAAATGTAAATGTTTAAAATGTTCAGGGGACCCAGCTTACATGGACGTGGAAAGGTACATCTCTCTGTAAACTAACTCCTAAGAGGCAAGGAGTTTGATTTCTTAAAAATTCAGGTTAACATTTTTCAAACTGGTCACTTATTTTTTTTTTTTTTTTTTTTTTTTTTTTTGAGACGGAGTCTGGCTCTGTCGCCCGGGCTGGAGTGCAGTGGCCGGATCTCAGCTCACTGCAAGCTCCGCCTCCCGGGTTTACGCCATTCTCCTGCCTCAGCCTCCCGAGTAGCTGGGACTACATGGTCACTTATTTTTTAATAATTCAGGAAATTTTCACATTGCTGAATTTCCATTATATTCTCTGATCAATAGTAGCAATCATATATACAACATAAATCATAGCATCCCATAGAATGCAGACATTAAAATTTGAAAAATAAAATACCCATAACGTAAAACCAGAGGGCAAAAGTTCTTATAAACTACATTAAAATTATTAAAGAATTGTCCTTTTCTTAGTGGATATGGGAAGTTTCTTCATAATACTGCTGACATTATTCCCTCTTTTTCTGAATGCAGACCTTATGCTTAAAGCTGTCTAGATATGTAAAGACAATATTGATAGAGTTTCCTGCAGATACAACATGAAATGAGAAAAATAAATTAGTTCACCCATGATCCCATTAAAAACTTGTCTATCTAAGAGTATGAGGAAAGATGTATCATCATACCCTGTTAGTGGAAGTATACATTGGTATAATCTTTTTGGAGGGCAATTTGGCATATCTATAAAAATATTTCTAGATACATATCTTTCAACTGTACAGTTATGCTGCTGGAAATCTATCCTATAGAAAAGCACAAACACATGAGAATATATGTACTATAATATTTGTTGTAGCATTATTTATAATCGCAGGAAAAATAGAGATAATCATCCACAGATGAATGGTTAAATTATGTGCACCAATTTCTTGGAATATTATATTTTTAACTAGAGATAGAGTTATAATGGACAAATTATAATGAAACGTGTAAAGAATTACAGTGGAGGCTGGGCGAGGTGGCTCACGCCTGTATCCCAGCACTTTGGGGGCTGAGGCGGGCAGATCACCTGAGGTCAGGAGTTTGAGACCAGCCTGACCAACATGGTGAAACCCTGTCTCTACTAAAAATACAAAAATTAGCTGTGCGTGGTGGTGTGCACCTGTAGTCCCAGACTTGTGAAGCTGAGGCGAAAGAATAGCTTGAACCTGAGAGGCGGAGGTTTCAGTGAGCCGAGATCACAACACTGTACTTCAACCTTGGCAACAGAGTGAGACTCCATCTCAGAAAGAAAGAAATATAGAAAGAGAGAGAGAGAGAGAGAGAGAGAGAGAAAGAAGGAAGGAAGGAAGGAAGGAAGGAAGGAAGGAAGGAAGGAAGGAAGGAAGGAAGGAAGGAAGGAAGGAAGGAAGGAAAGAAAAAAGGAATTATAGTGGAAATTCAGTGGATTAAAAGAAGTTAGACCCAATTTTAAAATGTGCAAAGGATTTAATAGATATTTCTTCAAAGAAGATATTCAAATGGCCAATAAACACATGAAAAAATGCTCAATGTTACTAGTCATTAGAGAAATTTAAATCAAAACCTCAAGGAGACACTACTTCACACCAAGTAGGATGGCTAAAATAAGAAAGACGAATAGTAACAAGTGTTAATCAGCGTGTGGAGGGAATGGAATCCTCATTCATTGCTGGTGGGAACGTAAAATAATTCAGCCATTACTAATGAGTCCAGATTTCTAGTTTCTTTGGGGACAATGAAAATGTTTTAAAATTAGATTGTAATGATAGTTGCAGAACTCTGTGAAAACACTAAAAACCACTGAATTGTGCACTTTAAGAAGATGCATTTTGTGGCATGTAAATTGTTTTTTTTGACTGTTGTTGTTGTTTTTTGAGACAGAGTTTCACTCTTGTTGCCCAGGCTAGAGTACAATGACGCGATCTCAGCTCACAGCAACCTCCACCTCCTGGGTTCAAGCGATTCTCCTACCTCAGCCTCCCAAATAGCTGAGATTACAGGCATGAGCCACCATGCCTGGCTAATTTTGTATTTTTAGTAGAGACGGGGTTTCTCCATGTTGGTCAGGCTGGTCTCGAACTCCCAACCTCAGGTGATCCGCCCACCTCGGCCTCCCAGAGTGCTGAGATTACAGGCATGAGCCACCGCGCCTGGCCCTGTGGCATGTAAATTGTATCTCAATAAACGTGTTCTACCAAGAAAGAGTTCAGAGAATAAAGTGGTGGATCTGCCCCAAGGTCATTAAGTAAAACCAAGCCCTTCAATAATAATTTACATTTACTGAGTGCTTATTAAGGACCATACTTTCTCTAAGTATTTTATATGTATTAACTCATTTGATCCTTACAAGACACTGTAAGATAAGTATCCTTGTCACCATGTATAAAGAAACTGGTGTGCCCATGATCACATAATAGTAAATGGCAGAATTGGGATCTGGATTCAGGCTATATAACTCCCAGCTTGTATGTTTGAACCACTCACTATTTGTTCTCTTAACCACTACACTATACCATACAGATTCTTTGAACATATGGTGTCCATTACTAGAACACAACAATCTGGAAACCCAATTAAATACTACAAGGTATTTTAAGCAAAGAATTATGGTGCAAAAGGAACTTGATAGTTTACTTTTAAATAGCTGTATATTTTGGCAGACCTAAACATTATAACCAAGAAGAGTCAGCCTACTGTCAAAGCCTGGTTTGCCAAAATATGAGAAGTGATAAAACAGAATAAGACATCACAGATTAAAGCCCCATCCTACCCAAGTCCAATAAACATTCGTTTGTCTGTTGTATGCCCTTTCAAAATTTTATCCATAAGCAAAACAATGCAACCAGAAAAGACCAGATATTACACATGCCATAACATTGACTTCTGTAGGATAAACAGTGATTTGACATCAAGAAGAAATATAAATATCTTCATCATCTACTTTGATGTGTATGCCATTAGAATTCCTATGTCATTTTCTAAAAATTTACCTTTTTGTTGTTGTTGTTGTTACTAGTGCCATTAAGCTAATCTGGTGGGGAAAATTGAAGTATGTATGACAGGTTAGAGAAGATTTCAAAAGCATTTCTTTCCTTCACAAAATAAAAGGCAACAAGTATCTGTTAAACAGATTGCAGAAGGATAAGGTGGTAACAATTAGTGCCTTATAACAGAAGTGACATTTCTTTGCTCTTTTGTTTTAAAATTAAACTACAGGGTCCTGCTTGACTGACATTCAAAAACCCAATGTTTTGTGATTTATTGGCTACACAAAGTATATATTTTCAAAAAATGATGTTGATGTTGACTCTAAAATTTTCCTACATACAAGGACACATTCTCATCTCTCTCACCCTGTGGCAAGATTTTCATGGGATAAGAGGGCAGGGAATTGGAGTAAAAATTCATCAGGGGGAGCTAGGTTAATTGGCTTGGAGGTGTACCTGAATTAGAATTCCAACTGCAAACAACAGTCATCACAATCTTAGTCCTGAACAAAGTGTGTGTCTGTCAGAGATGTGGAAAAGAAGAAAAGTTGAAACTAGCTGGTCATTGATCTCTCCTCACTGTCATCCATGTCTCACTTACCCCAGCCCCAGGCCTCATTTCTACCACGCTGCCTTCTGATGCCTTCCTACACCTGTTCTACACTCCACTACCTCTGAGTGTTGGTGCATGTTGCCCACATTCCTGGAGACACCTTCCTTTTTCTGCTGAACCCTGCCTCCCTCTCCATCACCACTCCCAACATATATATTCTAGGCCTTTTCTTTAACTCTCCACCAAACCTGCTTAATTCCAGGATATTTCCATTAATTGTCTTTCATTCATTTGATAATCTTATTCAACTAGCATCCACTCATTTAAAGGAAAAACTACATGCCAAAACAACCTTTAAATGACTGTTGATTTTCTCCAAGCACTTTTGTAATTATAATAGTGATTGTGTATATTTATACCATACCTCTGCCTCCCTCTCTGTTCTGTTACTCAATGGGACTTGCCTGATCTTTGTACTTTAAGCACTCTGAACTCAGGCATACAACTGATACTCAGTAAATTCTTGTTAACCTACTGAGAGACTGAGCTGCTGCCAAGAATGACTATTCTAGCTACAGTCCATGGTAATGTCCTTTTTCTCACATTTCTGAGCCACATGAATCCAACTGACTTTTGGCTCATCCTCCCCCCTCCTTCAACCTCCTCACCAAAACAGATATGGAATATTTATCTCCAAGAAGTAACCACATATCCCATTCAATTTTGGCCAAAAGCAGGAATCCTCAGACCCTAAATTCTAGTGCATTGCCTAAAAGGCTGCTTATTAACTGTGAGCTGAAATGACATTTCAGAATGGTGGACAAGGAGACAGGATTTGAGTACCAGTGGTGCTACAGATCAGCTATGACATCCTGAACAAGTCATAACTTCTTGGAGGTTTAAGGTCTTCATCTGTAATATGGAAATGCTGGTGCCTTCAGAAGTCTCTTGTGAGGATGAAATAAGGGATGTATAAGAGGTGTATAAGGGATGTATGTATAAGAAAGTGCATTGAGGTGGGCAGATCACCTGAGGTTAGGAGTTCAAGACCAGTTTGGCTAACATGGTGAAACCCCATCTCTACTAAAAATACAAAAATTAGCTGGGAGTGGTGGTGAGTGCCTGTAATCCCAGCTACTCAGGAGGCTGAGGCAGGAGAATCACTTCAACCTGAGAGGTGGAGGTTGCAGTGAGCCAAGACTGCACCACTGCCCTTCAGCCTGGGCAACAGAGCGAGACTGTCTAGAAAAAAAAAACAAACTACAAAAGCTTACAAAAAAGTATTGAGGAGCCTCTTCTGCCTTTCTATGTTTCACTTATCACTCTGCAAAAATTGTCAAAGAGCCTTCCTAAAACTAATTCCTTCTTCTTTCTTTCTTTCTTTCTCTCTCTCTCTCTCTCTCTCTCTCTCTCTATATATATATATATATATATATATATAATTTATTTATTTATTTCTGGAGATAAAGTCTCAATCTGTTGTCCAGCTTGGAGTGCCGTGGCATGACCATAGCTCACTGCAACCTCGAACTCCTGGGCTCAAGCAATCCTCCCACCTCAGTCTCCCAAGTAGCTGGGACCACAGGTGTGCATCACACCACTGGGTTAACTTTTTAATTTTTTGTATAGAGACAGGGTCTCACTCTGTTTCCCAGGCTGGTCTCAAACTTCTGGTCTCAAGCAATCCTCCTGTCTCAACCTCCCAAAGCACTGAAATTACAGTCATGAGCCACCTGGCTTGGCCCTTTATGGAAATTTTTTCGAAGTAACACATTTCTGCTAACCTTTTTGTATATATTGTCTTAGAAGGAAGGTTTGAGTTTATTATTCTTATTTGGTAGTACAAAGACACAGTGAAAGATTATATAATAAATGTTCTTCAGATCAACAAACTGGGAATGATATGGTTTCCCAAAAATATTACTGGCACAGTTTTTCCAACTTTGCAAACTTCTGCCCTATCTGAATTTGTCCTTGCCTCAACAAGAGGTTCCAGATGCCCAGGACTTGCAGATGGGATCTACTTTAGTTCTAAGGGCCTAGGAATCCAGTACCTTCCTTGACAACTGATGCGTAGCCTCCCATCCTACCCCTCCTACCCTAATGCCCCTGCCTCATGAATACACCAACCCCAGTGAATCCTTTCTTAATTTTCTGCTGTGCACAACCTGATTTTCTCTGCTGCATTGCTGGAACACTTTTCAGCTGTCACCAATGCCAAGCCCTTGCCTTCTGCCCTGTGAGGTTAATGCCTGTAGCTCCACTCAGGTACTAGACCCTAAAAGTACATGATGTTTCCATATGGTCGTTCTGAATCTGTCTTTTGAAGCTATTCATATTTTAACATTTGTCTTTCTTATAACCCTAAAAGACAAATCATAAGACTTTCTTTTTATTACTAAATCATGTGTCCAACAGATGATATAATCCTATCTCTAGTCCCCTCAACCCCGATGCCCCACACTGACTTCAGAATGCCATGGCATTCTTCTGGGGAAGTCCAGGCCACAACTTACAGCCCTGCTTGAGCCGAGGAGAGGCTTCCTCTCACAGCTATAGTATTTGGTCCTGTGCACCCTGCCTTTTCTCCTCTCCCTTGGGGGTCAAGGCAGAAGCTTGACCCCCACCTGCACCTCAGAATCAACTCCAAGACTCTACCATCTGCCGCTCCCTTCTCTCCTTACAGCTGCTTCGTCTGTTCCCCCAGAGTGCAGAGAATCTTCCCAAGCTCAGTAAACAGACTCAGCTCTGGTACATTCACTCCCCAGCCTTTTACAGTCTCTAATCACAGTTGCACTTTGCCTAAAGTCACACAACAAAATCTTGGCCAAAAAATGCCAAGATACTCCAATCTCTAATTCACGTGTTGCCAGGAGTTCTCTCTAGCAAGCTGAGTCTGTTGAATTGACTGAGGACGGCTGTCTCTCTGTGATGTTCATTCTTAGATTATTGCTCCCTCACAGTCAACACCCTTGTGCTAGCTTTTTATTTAAAATTGCAGGCATAGTGGCTAAAGACCACCAACAACAATGAGACATAATTTATTACCCAGGACCAAAGGGGGCACATAGAAAGGGAGTATGAAAAATCAGGAAGAGGCCAGGTGAGGTGGCTCACGCCTGTAATCCCAGTACTTTGGGAGAGCGAGGCAGGTGGATCACCTGAGGTCAGGAGTTCAAGACCAGCTTGGCCAACATGGCGAAACCCTGTCTTTACTAAAAATACAAAATTAGTCAGGTGTAGTGGCAGGTGCTTGTAATCCCAGTTACTTGGGAGGCTGAGGCAGGAGAATCACCTGAACCCGGGAGGCAGAGGTTGCAGTGAGCTGAGATTGTGTCACTGAACTCCAGCCTGGGCAACAAGAGTGAAACGCCATCTCAAAAAAAAAGAAAAGAAAAAAAAATCAGGAAGAGGCAAGGCCTGTGGATAGACTTGCCCCCACTTCAAGAACCGTCTGCGTCAGAACAGACAATCACAACAGCTCAAACTAGGACAGCAACAGGATGAATCTCCTTCCATACTAATTCACAAAGATGCTTATGCCCCAGTTACCATTTAAAACATTTTCTTATTTTGGGGGGGCTTTGAGGTCTATGACCTAGTTTTTAGTTTACCTTTTCTACCTAGGCTACCGCCTCCACATTCAAAAGGACAAAGCCGTTCTATTTTATTCCAGGTAGAAGTGGTCTTTCAGGACTACTCCTGAATGAGAATCCGGAGCAGTGGAAAGATTTCTCCTTTCCTGCCCCCCAACTCCCCTCCCTAACCCTCCTCATACAGCCTCTAGCCCCTACTGACTGGCCTGGAATTCTCCTATCAGCTCATCATCCTGAAGCATAATCAAATGGTTTTAGCACTAAGTTAAAATGGAAATATCACAAAAAGAAATACACACTTTCCTTCCTTCCTTCCTTCCTTCCTTCCTTCCTTCCTTCCTTCCTTCCTTCCTTCCTTCTTTCTTCCCTCCCTCCCTTCCTCCCTACTTTCCCTTTTAGAAATAGGGTCTCACTCTGTTGCCCAGGCTGGTATCAAACTCCTGGGCTCAGGCATTCTACCTGCCTTGGCCTCCCAATATGCTGGGATTACAGGCGTAAGCCACCATGGCCCACATTAAGTCTGATTGGTCATTCGTATTTTGATAAAAAGTAGTTGATTGTTTCTCTTTTTCACCTTCCACAAAGCAGTTGTTGAGAAAGAAAAAAATGAGTCTCAGACAATGAGGAGGATATAAAGGTCATGGAAAAATGTAAGAGTCCAGCTGCCTACATCGCAATCTAGCCAAAAGCAGGGTCATAACTATTCCTATTTCCATTTCTGCCATATTCCCTCTGCCTCATGTGGTATCTAAGGGACAAACAGCTCACCATTCCCATCACTACCTGAGAAATGAGAGAAAGAAAAAGTAGATGGATCACAAATCGGGAGCCAAAGCGTGCAAAAAGAGATCAAATCAATGGTTTGGGGAGGTTTCTATTCCTCGAGTGTAGCTATATTTTATTATTAGTCAATGATCAATGCAAGTTTATGACTTCAGTGATCTTTACTGTCAGAGATACAAGAACCCATTGATGCACAGCAAAAACACCCAATTCCTAGAGCAAGGATAAACTGTTGCCTGCACTTATGGAAACATGAACACTCTTTTTTCTTCTTCTAATTTTTTTTTTTTTTTGAGACGGAGTTTCACTTTTGTTGCCCAGGCTGGAGTGCAATGGAGCGATCTCGGCTCACTGCAACCTCCGCCTCCCGGAATTCAGGCGATTCTCCTGCCTCAGCTTTCCTGAGTAGCTGGGATTACAGGCATGCGCCACTACGCCAGGCTAATTTTTGTATTTTTAGCAGAGATGGGGTTTCTCTATCTTGGTCAGGCTCGTCTCAAACTTTAGACCTCAGATAATCCGCCCGCCTCGGCCTCCCAAAGTGCTGGGATTACAGACGTGAGCCACCGCGCCCGGCCCTCTTCTTCTTTTTCTAGAAACAGAGTCTCTGTTGCCCAGGCTGGAGTGCAGTGGTGCAATTATAGCTCACTGCAGCCTTGAACTCCTGGGCTCAAGTGATCCTCCCGCCTCAGCCTCCCAAAGCACTGGGATTACAGACATGAGCCGCTGCACCCAGCCATGAATACCCTTTAGTAAGCATTTACTCGAGAAACCTAAGGAGGTTTTGCACTGAAGATTTTGAGAGAATCTGAGCACAGATGGTTTCCTGGAGTCGAGAGGCCCAAGTGCAGCCTCAAGATGGGAAAAAGCCCTTTTTCTTACATACAAAATAAACCTAGTACCATTTTTTCACCTCATCTGTTGGAAGCATCAGGAGCATATCTTGGAACACTAGCAGTCAGCAGTGTGCTGAAGACCAACAACTCTGACATCGCTACTTTCGTTATGACTTGCTACTTGACCTTGAGCAATGACTCAGCCTCTCTGTGCCTCAGCTTCCTCATCCATAAAACAGAAGGATAATGCAGTATCTACCTCACAGGGCTGTTTGAAGGATCAAATGAGTTCTATGTGGAAAGTCCTTAGAGCAGTGCCTGTGCTCTACAAGTATTTGCTATTTGCTTTAACACTGTTTGGAAGGACATCACTGTCCATGGTGATCTTGAGGGCCCTTGGAGCAGCTTCCCAAACAGTGGATATTGATGAAGGGAATGAGAACAGGAGAGAGAAATAGGCCAGGTGCTGCCAACAGGCAGGTGTGTGAGCACTTCCATCTCCTCACCTGCTCCCTAGAGAATTCCCAGAAATAGCCCAGGAAGAAGTGTTCTTTACTTGGTCAGGGGCAGGAGGTTGATGGAGTGGCAGAACTACAAGCACAGGACCTTCCAGGCACAAATGCTGTTTCGTGATTTGACTTGTATGTTTAGACTAGAGAGGCAGAATTGCACAATGGGAGCCAACACACCTTGGTGGTTACGAGCAAGGGCTCTGGAGTCAGACTGTCCAGGGTCAAATTCTACCTCTACCATGGCATCAAAGCTAATCTAATGGTGTAACTAGAATCCAGCTGATATAGTTTGGATATCTGTCCCCCGACATCTCATGTAGAAATGTACTCCCCAGTATTGGAGATGGGGCCTGGTGGGAGGTGATTGGATCATGAGGGCTGATTTCTCACGAATGGTTTAGCCTACAGAACTATAAGCCAATGAAACTTCTTTTCGTTGTAAATTACCCAGTTTTAGATATTCCTTTACAGCACTCCAAGAATGGCCTAACACACCTTCTTGTAAAAGCCCAAAGTTGGACTGGAATTGGTTTTCTAAGTTTTACTGAGTTCCCACAGAAGACCAAACTCATGTTTGGGTAACCTAAAGGACTGCAGCTAGCCCAGTTAGCATCTAAGTGTTACCAGGAAAAGGCTTCCTTTTCTGAGACTGAGAAAGTTCAGGCAGGACTCCACTCCCAATTCGTACCCTTGCCTGGGAGCCCTGTGCTGGGCATAACCTTAACACATATACCCAGAGCACAGTAATTAACATACTTATTATTTTAGTCTTGAAGAAAAAACTTGGAGGAAAAATGTCATTTAATTTAAAAATTACAAAGTCCATGAGTTTTATAGAAATTTTTGCCACTTGGCTGGGCACGGTGGCTCACACCTGTAATCCCAGCACTTTGGGAGGCCAAGGCGGGCAGATCACGAGGTCAGGAGATCAAGACCATCCTGGTTAACATGGTGAAACCCCGTCTCTACTAAAAATACAAAAAATTAGCCAGGCGTGGTGGTGGGCACCTGTAGTCCCAGCTACTCGGGAGGCTGAGGCAGGAGAAGGGTGTGAACCCGGGAGGCGGAGCTTGCAGTGAGCTGAGATAGTGCCCTCGCACTCCAGCCTGGGCGACAGAGCGAGACTCCGTCTCAAAAAAAAAAAAAAAAAGAAAAAAGAAATTTTTGCCACCACTCAAGACCAGGGAGACTTAATTCTAGAAGCTCTGGCCATTCTTACTCTCTTAAGAGAATTAGGATCCTAGCAGAGAACAAAATGTATTATGGTTCTCAGCAGAAAGTGTTAATGCTTTGCTACACAGAGACTGGAATTAAAAAATAG
The DNA here is from genome assembly GCF_008728515.1 of Papio anubis. NCBI lineage: Eukaryota > Metazoa > Chordata > Mammalia > Primates > Cercopithecidae > Papio > Papio anubis. The sequence goes on along the minus strand of NC_044983.1, from coordinate 95,751,105 downwards.
TGGTTACTCTCACTAGTCCTATATGAGGCTTAAAAGAATAGTAGTAAAACAAATTTTTCCCATAACTTCTTTAAGCAAAATATCCTAAGAGCAATTTGAGGCAGCTGAACAATAAATTATCTCTTTGGTTTTACAACAGGAAAAATAGATACATCAAAATACCTTCTACATGTAATTTCAATACAGCTGCAAGTTATAATTAAGTCAGTAGTAAAAGATGTGAAAGTCAGACCAGGTGTGGTGGCTCATGCCTGTAGTCCCAGCACTTTGGGAGGCTGAGGCAGGCGGATCATGAGGTCAGGAGTTCAAGACCAGCTTGGCCAAAATAGTGAAACCCTGCCTCTACTAAAAATACAAAAATTAGCTGAGTGTGGTGGCACACTCCTGTAGTCCCAGCTACTCGGGAGGCTGAGGTAGGAGAATCGTTTGAACCCAAAAGGCAGAGGTTGCAGTGAGCCAAGACCGCACCATTGCACTGCAGCCTGTGTGACAGGGAGAGACTCCGTCTCAAAAAAAAAAAAAAAAAAAAAAAAAGTCTTAGAATAGAAATTATTTAAAATTTTACGAATAAAAATTTTAAAATAGTTGCCATCAGTTGTGTATATTTTTCTGACATGTGTTCTCCAGTGATTTGGTATGTTTCTGTCAAGAATGCTTGCTCAGTAGGGACGATGGCTCACACCTGTATTCCCAGGACTTTGGGAGGCTGAGGTGGGAGGAGGATTGCTTGAGCTCGGGAGTTTAAGACCAGCCTGGGCAGCATGGTGAAACCCCATCTGTAAAAAAAAAAAAAATACAAAAATTAGACGGGTGTGGTGGCATGTGCCTGCAATCCCAGCTGCTTTCCAGGCTGAGGCAGGAGGAGCAGGGGAGGCTGAGGTTGCAAAGAGCAGAGATCACGTCACTGCACTCCAGCCTAGGTGACAGAGTGAGATCCTGTCTCAAAAACAAACAAACAAAAAACAATTAAGAATGCTTGCCCAAGACACAGGACTACTTTCCTTGGCAGTTATAAAGCGATGACTACTGGCTGAGGCAGGATACAGGGGTTTTAGTTTGTACCCAGCCACCAACCGGCTGTACTGCCTGGAATGATCTTCTTCCATTCTCCGTCTGGCAAACTCCTACTTATCTTTTAAGAATCAGCTCAAATGCTGCCTCCTCTGAGAAACCTTCAAGGACTACCCCCAGGAAAGTCTCTGGGTTCTCATACATTTTGCTCATATCTCTTTTATAGTATTTTTGCTGTTTCATAATTTTGGTTTTCCTATATGCTTTTCTAACCAAAACATAACTTTCTTGAAGACAGGCAATGTGGTCTAGTAGTATGTTTACTTCCTTGGCACCTAGGACACTAGTTGACTTAATGAATGATTAAATAAATGAAGGAGCTTTATGACCCTAGGCAATTCACATAACTTCTCTGGTACTGCACTTTCTTCATTTGTAAAACGAAGGTATCTGTATTAGTTAGGGTTCTTCAGAGAAACAGAATCAAGAGAGAGTAAGATAGAGATACAGAGAGAGAGAGATTTATTATGGGAATTGGCTCACGTGATTATGGAGGCTGAGAAGTCTCTGAGAAGTCTCATCATCTGCCATCTGCAAGCTGGAGAACCAGGAAAGCCAGTGGCGGTATTCAGTCCTAATCTGAAGGCCTGAGGCCTGGGGGTGAGCAGGTGGGGTTCTGCTAGAGTCCCAAGAGCCAGAAGCTCCAGTGTCTGAGGGTAGGAGAAGATGGATATCCCAGCTTAAGAAAAGAAAGGGATAATTTGCCTTCCCTCTGTTTTTTGTTCTATTCAAGCCCTCAGTGGATTGGATGATGTCCACTCACATCAGTGAGGATGGATCTTCTTTATTCACTCTATCAATTCAAATGCTAATCTCTTCTGAAAACACGATCATGGACACACCCAGAAATAACATTTTTACCAGGTATCTGGGCATCCCTTTGCCCAGTCAAGGTGACACATAAAATTAGCCATCACAGCATCAGTCTAGTTTTTCCAAGTCCTGGCCAGCTCAAATGCTCATTGAATGCATAATATTCAGTTACAAATATTCCATCTAGGCCTCTCCAGGGGTAGGGCAGACAGAATTGCCTTTGGAGTTCTGCCATCTCCCCTTTGTACCCTCTCCACTTATCTGATTCCCCTTCATGTCCTGGTTAGGAGTCTTTTCCATAGACGCTTGCACTCAGTTACTTGACAATAGTGTCAAGGTTATGAGCACAGAGCCTGGAGACAGACTGAGTTCAAATACTGGCTCTAGCACTTATTAGCTATATGATCTTGAGTATGTGACCTTGAGAGTTATTTAACCTCTTAATTTTCTAATTTTAAAATAGAGGTGATATTAATAAAAATACCCATCTCATAGAACTGTTTAACACAGACTCTGATCAAAAAGAATGGATGTCAGCCTTAAACAACTAGCAGTCTCTACTAGACATAGGAGTCCTACCACCTCGCCTCCCTCCAGTGCTGAGTCTGTTGCAGTTGTTGACTCTTATTTTTGAGAATGGGTAAAATAAAGGCTTAGTAGAAGATGCATGCACACACACCCTAGATATTTTAAATAAGGCAGAGGGAGTGGGGCAATTCAGGTAATAAGTCTAGGCCCTTAAAGGCTCACCTCAAGGTGGATGCTTAAACTTGGTTGATTTTACTTAGACAATGAATATTAAGATTAGGGCTGTAGAATTCACTCTCCTGGTTCGTGAACAGAATATATGTCTCCTTGTTTTCAGAGAGTAATATTATATGTCTTTCCAAGTTTTATATTTCTTTTATTATACCTATTATTATATATTATTTTTAATAATACCTAATATTAGAATAACACTTTATTTATTTTCCTGTATTTCATAAGCTTCTTACAAGCTTGTGAAGTGAGTAGAACAGATATTATCTGCCCCATTAAAAGAGCAATTACTAATTTATTTTATTTGGGAGTGTCTAACACATAAATATTTTGACAATTCTTTGGAAACTTACATAGATATTTATGAACCAGGAACATTTTCTGAGAAGGTAAGAGGGTAACTTAGATTTTATTCATCAATGTACTGGAATCTAACTGTAAATCTTGGATAACTTTAGACTCTAAGTATAATAACATATCAATAGATGTGTAGCTTAGGAAGGGTTGCTGCTGCAAATAATATATTACTTCACTTACTCCAAAAATATAAGGTAAGTGGCTTTTGTGATTGACAGAGTAAAGTAGAAATAGAAACATAACAAATACATAGATTAGGTATAAATTGACATAGCGATATCCCTGTGAGACGCAAAGCTATGAGGAGCTAAATAGACCATGGCTCCTACATAGAAATGAGTATGGTTATTTGGTCACAGATTCCAATTCCACTTGACTTTGCAGAATATATGGTGCAGAATGAATAATCTTTACTCTGGCAATTCACCATTATATTCCCAAATTATACTCACAATCTTCTCTCGTCGTTCATTGTATTAATGTAGCCATGATCTTATGAATTTGTGGAATAGATATTAACATATAATAGCTGAATCTTCTGCTTTGAATTCGAGATAAGTATTCATTTGCTGGTAATCTTATTTGATAAGCCCAGAGTAAATGAATTGTATCAATTCATCACTAAATGCAATTCTTGTAAGGCTTTATTTCTGAGAGCAAGTAAGGAAACACTATTTGTTTATTGAAGAGAATGATGGAATCACATTTTGGCAAAATTATGGGGAGTAAGCAGATGGGAAATGGGAGAAAAGCCACATGGGTAATAAAAATCATGAGTTTTCACCACATAACTAAAATATAAAGGAAAATTCTCCTGGGAACCCCATAGGCCACTTGATTCAACAACAGTGATTTATTTTCCATTCAGCAAAGGTTCTACACTTTGGGGGCAGAGGGAGTCTTATGACATATGGTTGTCAGCACCAGCTGTGACAGGGAAAAAGGGCTGTTGATAGAATAATCCTGACCCAGATAATGAGATCCTTAGCTGGCTGCATCTAATAGTTTCACAGGACATCTTAGGATGGAAGTCAGCCAAGAAAGCCGTCTTCGTTTGCCCTTTACTTTAATTTGGCACAAACAGTGGACACTTATTTCTCTAAAAAATAAATTATTTTAAAAAAATTTAGCCGGGCACGGTGGCTCACGCCTGTAATCCCAGCACTTTGGGAGGCTGAGGCAAGTGGATCACAAGGTCAGTAGTTCAAGACCAGCCTGACCAACATGGTGAAATCCTGTCTCTACTAAAAATGCAAAAATTAGCTGGGTGTAGTGGTGCACACCTGTCATCCCAGCTACTCAGGGGGTTGAGGCAGGAGAATTGCTTGAACCCAGGAGGCAGAGGTTGCAGTGAGCCAAGATCGCACCCTGCACTCCTGCAGTCCAGCCTGGGCTACAGAGCGAGACTCTGTATCTATATATCTATATCTATCTATATCTATCTATCTAGCTAGCTAGCTATATATTTTAATGGGGTCATTTCACTTAATAGAATAGCCTATATCTCAAACTAGGTACAAAGCTTTAAAAGTACTACCTATCTTCCTGGCTTATTTCATTCCATCTTTCATCTTTCATTCATCCTTGTCCTTATGATGTCACACTGGGTGTTACGTCACAACTACTGAGGGTGGAAGGACTGATCAATAACTAGAGCAATTTGGGATGTGAATGCAGGAGGGAAATGGCTACTAAAGAACTCTGAGACCCAGTGTGGTGGCTCATGCCTGTAATCCCAGCACTTTGGGAGGCTGAGGTGGGAGGACCTCTTGAGCCCAGGAGTTCAAGACCAACCTGGGCAACACAGTGAGACCTTTATCTCTACAGAAATTTTTTTTTAATTAGCTGGGCACAGTGGTGCATGCCTATGAGCCCAGCTACTTGGGAGGCTGAGGTGGGAGAATTGTTTGAGCCCAGGAAGTTTAGGCTGCAGTGAGTCATGATCACACCATTGCATTCTAGCCTGGGCAACAGAGCAAGACCCTGTCTCAAAGCAAGCAAACAAACAAACACACAGACAGACAGACAGACAAATAAAATGAATTCTGGAGCTTCATCTGGTTTGCCGGACTAGGACTGAGCAGTAGCAAGCCACAAATGTTTTCTAATTAGGAGTAGGGCATGATCAGATCAAAAAGTCACAGTAGTGATCATATGGAGGACAGACTGGAAGAGAAAGACAATGGACTTCACACTATCACTTGGAAAGTTCTAGAAATACACTAAGGAGAGAAGTACAAAAGACTAAGACAGTGGCTTTGGGGATAGAATGAAGAAAACAGTCAACAGTCATCAGGTCTGGTCCATTCTCTCCCTGAAATTTCTTTACCAATTTAGTCAAGTGTCTCAATAATGTCCTTTATGGCATTTTGTTTTCCTCCAGTCCAGGATCTTGTCCAGGGTCACATATTGTGTTTAATTGTTGTGTCTCTTTAGTCTCCTTTAATCTGAAGCAGTTCATCAGCTTTTCATTATCTTTCATGACACTGGCATGTTTGAAAAGTACAGGTCAGTTATTTCATAGGTTGTTTCTTAATTTTTGTTTGTCTGATGTTTTCTCAAGATTTGATTTGGGTTATGCATTTCCAGTGGGAATACCACATAAGCAATGCTATGTCCTTCTGACGGTCACATCTGGAGACCACATGATGTCCACCTGCTCTTCATTTGTTATGTTAATCTTGATTATCTGGTCAGGATATTGTCTGGTTTTCCCACTGTATAGTTACTATTTTCCTTCTTGTTACCAATTTGTGATTAGTGGGAAAATACTTTAAGACTACAGAAATATTCTGCTCTTCAACAAACTTTCTTGCCTAGATTAGCATTCTCTGATGATTCTTGTCCAGATCAATCTTTACCATGATGTTTGCAAAATTGCAATTTTCCAAATCTTCCATACTGTACACCAGAACTTCCATTTTTAACCAGACACATTACTACCTGAAATAAAGGACCACATACCACAGTTTGGTCATGTTTTATTAACTAAATCCTAACAAGTGTTCTGTGGGACTTTCAAGAAGTCTTCTTAAAAGTGCAGGGGTGAGGTAGAAGTGTCTTCCTCCTCATTCCTAGGAAGAACATGGTGTAAGAAGAGAAAAGAGCAAAATATTAGGGCCCCGAGTGACACTGAAAGTTGCTGGGTAACTTAAAAAAAAAAAAGAATAACCCATGTAGAAGTCTGGAAAATCAAACATCAGAACTGAGTGGTGCCTCCAGAATCAAGGGAAGGCAGATGTTTAAGGAGAGTAGAATAAACAGTTCAAATATCATAAGGAGGTCAAATGAAATAAGGACTGAAAAGTCTCTATTGAATTCAGCCATTTGGAGGTCTTTGATAGCATAATAAGAGGAATTTGATTAAGGCGGATGGGAAACCTGGACTGCAGCAGATTAAGGATCAAACAAAAAACAAAATATTAGTATTAAGTTTAGGTGATTCTTCCACAAAATTTGCTTCAAAAGAAAAGGAACAGGATCAGGCAAAAACTAACCCTCAGACTTTATATTGAAAGGAAAGACACTATCTTGTTCCATCTTGACTTTCCAGTCAAGATGTATGCTTGCATGTAGTAAACAATGAATAAATATTAGCTAAATACAAACTAGACAGAAAAAGGCTCCTCCCTTAGAGAACTCACACTCAAGTAAGTAAATAAATAAATGGGGTAGGATGCATGGTTGAGGGTTTTTTTCAAGATAAAAGATACTAGTTTTTCAAGTTTATGATATTATGCATACAGCTCTCTGAGTTTTGACAAACAAATGCGGTCATAGAGCAGCCATGACAAATTATTGATTATTTATATCACCCTCACCCCCCAAATTCCCTCATGTCCCTCACCCACACCCTCCAGTGTGGGAGGTTGCCATGGTGACCACTGATCTAATTTCTGTCCCCATAGTTTTGACTGTTTCAGAATGTCATGCAAATGGCATTCAAACAGGAGTCTATTTGTTTACTAGGTAATCAAACCAGAGCCATTTGCATCTGGTTTATTTCATTTAGTATGATGCTTTTAATATTCATCCATGTTGTTGCTTGTGTAGTTCATTCCTTTTGATTAGTGAGTGCTATCACGATTTGTCTGTTTCTCAGTTGATGGATGTTTGAGTTGCTTCCAGTTTTGGCCAATTATAAATAAAAATGCTATAAACCTTTGCATACAGGTCTTTGTGTGGGCGTACATCTTCATTTCTCTTGGTCCTTGGGAGAAGGCTACTGAGTATAAATTAACTTTTTAAGAAAACTGCCAAACTTTTCCCAAGTGATTATACCATTTTGCATGCCAACAGTGTATGACTTCCTGTTGCTTTGCATCTTCCTCGGAACTTGATATCATCAGTTTTTAAAAGTTTGGCTGTTTTAATGCATGTACAGTGATATCTCACTGTGGTTTTAATTTCCATTTCCTACTGCATTTGCACTCTGTTAATTATGTTGAGTATCTCTTCATGTGTTTGTCATTTGTACCTCTTGGTGAATTCAAATCTGTTGCTCATTTTAATTATTGGGTTGTCTGTTTTCTTATTATTGAGTTGTGAAAGTCTTTACATACTCTGAATTGAAATCCTTTATCAGATAGGTGTTTTTCAAACATTTTCTCCAAGTCTGTGGCTTGTCTTTCCATTTTCTTAACAACGTTTTTTGAAAAGTAGATGTTTAAATTTTTGATGAAATCCAATTTATCAAGTTTTCGTGGTTCATACTTTTGTGTTCTATCTCAGAAATCTTTGTCTAATTCAAGGTCCTGTGTTTTCTTCTAAACAGTTCATAGTTTAGATTTTAGGTCTATAATCCATTTTGAGTTAGGTTTTGTATGTGGAGAGAATAAGAGATTTGAACATACTTACCATTAGAGAAAAAAAGTGATTGAAGATGTATAATATAAAAAATTACAAGAATCAAAAGCAGATTGGAACAGGAGTTCATGAGGGCACAAATGAATCCCTTTTCCCACTAAAACAAAAAGGAAAGAAACTAAAGCAAAATTTGTAAGTGGGTGGGGTTGGGGGTGTTAAATGGGATCACCTCTTGGTCCCCATTTTCCCTGGAAGGAGACAAGATTATCTGATAAAAGAAGGGAGACAAGGCTAGAAAACAGTAGGTTGGAGAAGAGTAACTAAGATCTGGCATAGATACCATGGAGAATGGGGAAGAGAGGTAACCAGTAACAAAAAAAAGGGAAGCTAAATGATGATAAGGGCCCAGGTGAGTCTGGGAACCTTGAAATTGCAATTGCTTTTGTTAGGCAATTGTCCTTGGTTGTATTGCTAAACATGCAGCATACGAGCAATGAGGCCAATGCGGGAGAGGCTTGGCAGAGGACAAGGGAGTGAATTCACTGAGACTGATGAGAAGTGACACTCCTGTTTAGACGGAAGAGGAAATTACTCCAGGAGAAACAGATAGGAGGAGACTGTAAGAAGTGGCTGCAGGAATGAGAGGTCTACGTGAGGCTGCAGAGCAAACTCCAAATCCAGTGGTTATTCTGTGCTTTTCTCCTCATGGGATCAAATTACATATTTGATCTATACCTCAGTTAGGATGCATTTGGCTGCAAGTAAAAAAAATTTGGTTTAACCAGATAGAAGTGACGTAAGCAACACAGGTTTGTTTAGGTTTGTTTTTTCTCCATTTTGTTCTCTTCCATAACAAGAAGCCTGGAAGTAGGAAGCTCTGGGAATGGTGAAATAAGTGGCATGACAGTGTCAGGACTCTGGGGCAATCTCTCTGCTATTGGCCTGGTTTGCTCTCATAATTACAAAATGGCCACCAGAACACCAAGCCTTACATCTTTTCATGACCATATTCCTTACTCTTTGTTTTTTGTTTTTTGTTTTTTGTTTTGGCATTTTAAGACATTTTTATTGTGGACAGTTTAAAGCATAAAGAAAAGTGACAAAAGAGCAAAGTGAACCCCATGTACTCATCACTCCACTTTAACATTGATCAACTATGAGCAAACGTGCTTATCTTCCACCATCACCCACATCCTTCCTCCTGGGTTATTCTGGCCATTCCATGCTGGAACTCATCCTTGACTTCTTTCCCTGGTCCCACACATCCAATCCATCAGCATGTTCCACTGTTTTTGTTTTGTTTTGTTTATCTCCAAAACATACCCTGACTGTGTTCTTTCCCCACTAGATTTCTCTCCGTTCCCATTGGTTGGTATACAACCTCCCACTAGTAACTTTGACTGCCTTAAAAATTAATTAATTAATTAAATAATTTCAGCCTTAGGCCTTCCATTTACCTGACTTCTTTGATGTTAGTCGACAGTCACATGTTAGATAATGCCACTAAAGTGTCTTCATATGCTGAACTTGGATCTTTTGTGTTTAAGCTAAGAAATGGACATTTGAGGTAGGTAGACAGAGCTACCTGGTAGGCAACAGGTTGATTTCAAATATATTTCCATCTTTCTCTGCCTCAGTGTTTTGACAATTATTTGAATAGTTATTGCATTTTACCTTCATTTTACTAAAAGTATAAAATATAAAATGAAAGTGTTAATAATGGGAACTAGAAGCATTGGTCTTATAAACAATTGTGACAGAAAGATGGGAATCCTCAGCCTCCTCAGATGCTTTTTTAGACATAAACTGGTTAATTTTTGTTCAGTTGTAATGGAAAAACACAAAATTGATAATATGAGTAAAATGCTAGAACCATGTTGCCAAAGGTTATGCCTAAAGTTTCATATAGATATACACAATTGTTTATACTCTAGAATAAAATCCTCCTTGTAACATATAATTCTATTGTTCAGCTTTGACACATCTGATTTAAATCCACATTTTAACAAACTCGAGTATGAAAAGGGGACCGTCTTCCTTTCTTTATATTCAAAATTCTCCAATCCTGTGATTTTGTTGAATCAACTTATCTCATTCCTTCCCAATACCCACACCAATCCTTTTACTCTTAACAGAAATCTAATATTGCTGTTCCTCTTATGTTTACCTCTGACTTTTCCTCTCCTTGCTGAACTGCAGCTCTCCCCTCTCAGCCCTTTTTGTTGTAGTCATACTCTTTTTCCTTATCCCTACATTGTTGGCCAAACGTCTCAATTATTTTTCTTCCCAGAGTGATTCTAAATGCCTTTAGGCAAAGGGATTAGAAATATAGTCAACATAAAGGAGAGTTAGAAATTAAAATAACTCATCTGTTGATGATTGCCCTCTGTTTCTTAGTATGTTATTGCATGTAGATTATTTCTTGCTCATCCTCTCTAGGCCATAAGAACTATTCCTCTGCTCATCACAGCTGTGACTGTTCTGTTGTAAGCACTAAATGTAACTCTAGTGAACAGTGCACACAGAAGACCTAAATTCCAACCTAATGTTGGTCTTTCACATAATAAACATCGCAAAATCTTACTCATTTACATGTAGTAGCGAGAAAACTCTGAAGTTGTAAAAAGTCTGAATTAGAGACTTTAAAAAACTAAATCATTCAGAAACAAGCAATGGGGAAAGGATTCCCTATTTAATAAATGGTATTGGGAAAACTGGCTAGCCATATGCAAAAAACTGAAATTGAACTCCTTCCTTACACCTTACACAAAAATTAACTCAAGATGGATTAAAGACTTAAATGTAAGACCTAAAACCATAAAAACCCTAGAAGGAAACCTAGGCAATACCATTCAGGACATAGGCATGGGCAAAGACTTCGTGACTAAAACACCGAAAGCATTGACAACAAAAGCCAAAATTGACAAATGAGATCTAATTAAACTAAAGAGCTTCTGCACAGCATAATAAACTATCATCAGAGGGAACAGGCAAGTCACAGAATGGGAGAAAATTTTTGCAATCTATCCATCTGACAAAGGGCTAATATCCAGAATCTACAAGGAACTTCAACAAATTTACAAGTAAAAAACAAACAACCCCATCAAAAAGTGGGCAAAGGATATGAACAGACACTTCTCAAAAGAAGACATTTATATGTCCAAAAAACGTATGAAAAAAA